>NC_138824.1:69890665-70190665 GCF_965183815.1 Platalea leucorodia
TCCCCAGCTACCATCTAATCTTAAATTGCTGCTGGGAACATATGACCTTGAGCTGTCACACAGCCTGTTCCCCAGGAGGCTCATTGCTAATATTTCTGGGGGACAGACAGAGCACAACAAAATGTTTCATGTGAGAAAATACCCAGAGCTGCTTTTTCCTGAGGACTGCGTATGAAATTAGGCTCTTCAGTGGCAGATAAGGAAAAGAGGGTTCATATCTCCACAGTACATAAACCTTACTGTACTTACTATATAACTTTTAATTACAAAGCCTGTTTTCTCTCTGTTCCCCTTTTCTTGCAGACTTCAACCTCATCCTAAGACTTGTGATTCTTTTTAAATGATACCAAGGCTGATATCTATGCTGACTTATGAATAAAGCAAATTATCCTCAGCAAATGACTTCGTAAGTTTTTCTCTCTTTTTCTAGTTCCTAAAGTGTCTATATGATATAACCAAATTGGCATTAATTATGGAAATATGGGGCTGGACCCACTTCTTAGGGAAGTCTGCTGCCTCCCTGGGGCCCAGGTTAAGGATGTGAAGAGAAAGCTTCCTACCCTGGTACGGCCCTCAGATTACTATTCATTATTGATTTTTCAGGTAGGCAGCGATGAAGTTTCAACAAGAAGTCCGAGGGCAACCAAGAGAGACTTCAGGGCCTTGGGACGACTGGTTAAGGGATCAGGAGCACAAGTACTGTTCTCCTCTATCCTTCTAGTTGCAGGGAATGATGAGGGAAGACACAGCAAAAGCCAGCAGATCAATACCGGGCTCCAAGCCAGGTGTCATGAGCAGAATTTTGAGGTTTTTGATCATGGGTCAGTTTACACAACACCAGGCCTGCTGGCCACAGATGGGGTACACCTGTCTCAAAGGGGGAGAAGCATCCTAGCACAGGAGTTAGCAAGGATCATTGAAAGAGCTTTAAACTAGATTTGAAGGGGGAAAGAGATAAAACCAGGCTCGCTAGAGATAAGCCTGGGGGCGGCACGCCAATATTTGAGGGACGGTGTGCTAGCAAGGTCCTTCGGTCTGCTGTCTCAGTGAAGGCAGGGGATGGAGATCCATGTGGCAGCAAAGACGCAAGGGTTATGGATGTGTTAGAAACCACAGAAGTGCCTGAGAATGGTCACATAGGAATTAGGGCTTCTTCCCCCAAAAAGGTGGTGGGATCAATAGCCCAACTGAACTGCATCTACACCAATGCAGGCATCAGGGGCAACAAACAGGAGGAGATGAAAGCCATTGTACAGAGGGAAAACTATGATATAGTTGCCATCATGGAAACATGGTGGGATGACTTGCACAACTGGAGTGCTGCAATGGACGGTTATAAACACTTCAGGAGGGATAGGCAAGGAAGGAGAGGCCGTGGGGTAGCCCTGTATGTTAGGGAGTGTTTTCATTGCCTAGAGCTTAATGCTGGTGACGATAAGGTCGAGTGTTTATGGGTAACAATCAGGGGGAAGGCCAGCAAGGCAGATATCTTGGTGGGAGTCTGTTATAGACCACCCAACGAGGATGAAGAGGCAGACAAAATATACTATAAGCAGCTGGGAGAAGTCTCACAAGCGCTAGCCCTTGTTCTCATGGGGGACTTCAACTTACCAGATGTCTGCTGGAAATACAATACAGCAGAGAGGAAACAGTCTAGGAGGCTCCTGGAGTGTGTGGAAGATAACTGCCTGACACAGCTGGTGAGGGAGCCAACCAGGGAAGGCGCCCTGCTGGACCTCTTGTTTGTGGACAGAGAAGGACTTGTGGGTGATGTGACAGCTGGAGGCTGTCTTGGGCATAGTGATCACGAAATGATAGAGTTTTGGATTCTTGGAGAAATAAGGAGGGGGATCAGCAGAATTGCCACCTTGAACTTCCAGAGGGCAGACTTTGGCCCGTTTAGGAGCCTAGTTGACAGAGTCCCTTGGGAGGCAGTCCTGAAGGGCAAAGGAGTCCAGGAAGGAAGGCTGGACATTCTTCGAGAAGGAAATCTTACAGGCGCAGGAGCAGGCCGTCCCCATGTGCTGAAAGACAAGGCGTCAGGGGAGAAGACCGACCTGGCTGAACAGAGAGCTTTGGCTGGAACTCAGGAAAAAAGGGAGACTTTATGACCTTTGGAAAAACGGGCAGGCAACCACAAAGTTGTCATGAGATTATGCAGGGAGAAAACTAGAAGGGCCAAAGCCCAACTAGAACTTAATCTGGTTACTGCCATAAAAGACAATAAAAAATGTTTCTACAAATACATTAGCAACAAAAGCAGGGCTAAGGAGAATCTCCATCCTTTATTGGATGCAGGGGGAAACATAATGACAAAGGACGAGGAAAAGGATGAGGTACTTAATGCCTTCTTGGCCTCAGTCTTTAACAGTAAGACCAGTTGTTCTCCAGGTACCCAGCCCCTGAGCTGGAAGACAGGGATAGGGAGCAGAGTGAAGCCCCTATAGTCCAAGGGGAAATGGTTAGCGACCTGCTACACCACTTAGACATACACAAGTCTATGGGGCCAGACAGGACCTGCCCAAAGGTACTGAGGGAGCTGGTGGAAGTGCTCACCAGGCCACTTTCCATCATCTATCAGCAGTCCTGGCTAACCAGGAGGTCCCAGCTGACTGGAAGTTCACAAATGTTATGCACATCTACAAGAAGGGCCGGAAAGAGGATCTGAGGGACTACAGGCCTTTCGGTCTGACCTCAGTGTCAGGGAAGGTTATGGATTAGATCATCTTGAGTGCCATCATGTAGCACATTCAGAACAACCAGGTGATCAGGCCTAGTCAGCATGGGTTTAGGAAGGGCAGGTCCTGCTTGACTAACCAGGTCTCCTTCTATGACAAGGTGACCCACTCAGTGGATGAGGGGAAGGCTGTGGATGTTGTCTACCTGGACTTTAGTAAGGCCTCTGACACCATTTCCCATAGCATTCTCCTGGAGAAACTGGCTGCTCATGGCTTGGATGGGCGTACGCTTCTCTGGGTAAAAATCTGGCTGGATGGCTGGGCCCAAAGAGTTGTGGTGAATGGAGTTAAGTCCAGTTGATGGCCAGTCACAAGTGGTGTTCCCCAGGGCTCAGTACTGGGGCCAGTTCTCTTTAATATCTTTATCAATGATCTGGATGAGGGGATCGAGTGCACCCTCAGTAAGTTTGCAGACAACACCAAGTTGGGTGGGAGTGTTGATCTGCTGGAGGGTAGGAAGGCCCTACAGAGGGATCTGGGCAAGCTGGATCGATGGGCCGAGGCCAACTGTATGAGGTTCAACAAGGCTCAGTGCCGGGTCCTGCACTTGGATCACAACAACCCCATGGAATGCTACAGGCTTGGGGAGGAGTGGCTGGAGAGCTGCCCGGCAGAAAAGGACCTGGGAGTGTTGGTCAACAGCCAGCTGAATATGATCCAGCAGTATGCCCAGGTGGCCAAGAAGGCCAATAGCATCCTGGCTTGTATCAGAAACAGTGTGGCCAGCAGGACCAGGGAAGTGATCGTCCCCCCGTACTTGGCACTGGTGAGGCTGCACCTCAAATGCTGTGTTGAGTTTTGGGCCCCTCACTACAAGCAAGACATGGAGGTGCTGGAGCGTGTCCAGAGAAGGGCAACAAAGCTGGTGAAGGGTCTAGAGTACAAGTCTTATGAGGAGTGGCTGAGAGAACTGGGGTTGTTCAGTCTGGAGAAGAGGAGGCTGAGGGAAGACCTTATTGCTCCCTACAACTGCCTGAAAGGAGGTTGTAGCAAGATGGGGGTCGGTCTCTTATCTTAAGTAGAAGCAATAGGACAAGAGGAAATGGCCTCAATTTACACCAGGGGAGGTTTAGATTCTATATTAGGAAAAAATTCTTCACCGAAAGTGTAGTCAGGCATTGGAACAGGCTGCCCAGGCAAGTGGTTGAGTCCCCATCCCTGGAGGTATTTAAAAGACGCGTAGATGTGGTACATAGGGACATGGTTTAGTAGTGGACTTGGCAGTGCTAGGTTAACAGTTGGACTTGATGATCTTAAAGGTCTTTTCCAACCTAAATGATTCTATTCTATTCTATGAAATAGACATAATTCCCATTTTTTGTAACATGCTTTGTGGGAGTAAACTGTCCTGTACGATATCCTGCACTGCGTCATTCAAGTAAGACTCCATGTAACTGCTGCTTGGCTAAGTTACATTGCAGTGTTTATGCCAGTAAATGGAGTACTATAATTCTGTATATGGTAAGAAAGCCTGAATAAGCTTAGGATGCCTTTGTTCACTCAAAAAGAAGGGATGGATTGATAGTTGGCCTCATTTAACAACTCTGAGAATGTCAGGCTTTGGGTTTTTTGGAGGGGACATTACCATGTAGTGGTGTACCACTGGGTGGCTGTTAGTGCCAGGGAGAGGAAGAGAAAACGTGACACTGTCGCCCACAGGGGACCTCCCCAGGGACTGGTCCCTGCTCTGGCTGTCCATATGATACAAACATTGCACATACCATCCACACTAGAAGCATTGAAAAAAAGATTTTCAAGTAACTGCCTTAACCACCAACACAGGCAGCCTTGATAACTCCTTGTTTCCACCCTGATAACTCTTTCTGACCACATGCATTTAATTTTACTCTAAACACAGTGGATCAACTTCAACAGCAGGAGCGGAGAATATCTCCATCCTCCTTTCTAGCACCCATGCATCCCAGTGGTCAAAGCCTTCCTCAGTGACACCAGAGAGCTAAATTCAGATCCCCTCAAATAAAGAAATTAATTTTACTTGAATCTCTATCGTGCAGTAGATTTCTTTAACTGTTCTGCTACTGCATACAAAGAAGAGAGAGCACCATTAGAGAAAATAATCACTGCCACTTCATTCTGAGTACAGCATGATGTATAGGAGTTCTCAATGTTTCTAAAATCAGGCCTCAGAGATGAAGTAGTCAGGGGAAATACTCCGTTTCCTGATGCACACAGGTGCACAGCTCCTGTTGAGACAGAAATGGTCTGTGTATATGCGGGAGCAGAGCTTCAGATGCCTGAAACACTTTGCAGCAAAATCAGTACCCTCCACCTGTGTTTAGGTTTGAATGAAATCTGCACTGGATTTACCATCACTGTTTTGAACAGGGCTTTGGAACTCCACTAATATATGATACATGCTAGGACCAGTCCTGTTGCTGTCTCCACTGTTCTAATGCTAACAGTCTGCTCAGAAGCAACTGGGAAAAGAAGCAATTAACAGGACCTGGAGCCTTCTTGTTCCATCCAAGGACATGGCCCTACTGAGGAGAATGGGAAAAGGTACAAGCGGGTAAAAAGGGTAAATTATCCACTTTTGCCCCAGTCCCTTAAGTCAAAGGCATAACTCCTAAATCATCATTCTAATTCCATAGTCTGTTATTTTGTGAATTTTTTATACCAGGATATTGAACTAGATATAGGAGAGGGAGCTATTGTTGCCTCAAATGTGATACACAAGTTCAGCAAAATTCATACCAGTTTTTCCTGCTGGGGAAGAAAATGTTCAAGCTGATAAGCAGGCTGAGGGTGTGTGGGGCAAAGGGAGCTCACAGTGGTGTAGCCAACACTCCCCATGGGCAGCCCTTTCATCTCTTTTGCTAACACACCTAGTGCTGCTGAGGACTGCCTTAAATACCACTGTTTTTAAAGGCTTTCTGTCACTACACATTTATGCTGTAACAGGATTCTGACTGAAAGCTTATGTAAATACCATCGTGAGTTGGACCCACATCATAAATAACAGCTGGGAACAAAGGGAAGGCAAGGTAGAGAGCCAGTCAAAAAAAGGATGAAACAAGCTCTTCCAGAGTGAGGAAGAGGTATTACTTTGAGTTCTGCACTTGAAGGAACCAAAAAAAACAAGTGGAAGTGATAGAGGCATTGGGGATTTTTTGTTACAACTGTAACACATAAGCGGTTTGCATGTAAAGTTACGTAATGTTTCTCCCTTAGTTCTACATCAGGCCTACATCTCCGATTCACCAAGAGGAAGGATTTATGATCAATAGGCTGTGGCTGCAAGAAATGACTTCATTCCTTTTCCTTTTCGCATTACTCATAAACTGCACTTCGCCCATGAAGCCTTTCAGAAATGAACTCTGTACAGATTTTACAAGTCCAAGTTGTGCTATATCATCTCATGTATAACAGTATCTGAATAGTTTTCATGTGTTTTAGATTCCTGTGATTTAAATTCTGTAAAGATCTTATCTAGCAAAACTCCTTAACCTGCAGTTAACTTGCAGCACATGACCAGTCCTGTTGGTTTCTGAGCAATGAATTTCCTGCTTGAAATTTCTTCCTTAAAATACATGCATGTTCTAAGTGTTTTTGTCAATTCTAGTTTACAGCTAGAATTTCAGGTTGCTCCAAGTTTTAGCAGAACTGATGAGACAAAGGGAAAAGTATTAGCAAAACAAACTCTAAAAACACGTGTTTCCTATTTAAAAAAAAGAAAAAACAAAAAGAAAAAAAAAAAAAACAAAACAAAACAAAAACAAAACACAAAACCAACAAAATCTCTCTTATTCCAGAAGCATTGTTTCTGGACACTTGAGATAAGACAGCCAAGAAAGGTGAACATTTGTCAGATGTCGATTTTTTTACTGATAGAAACAAAGTTATGCGAAGTTATTAGTGGCTTTTGGTATTCCTGTCTAAGGTCTCTGGGGAACTTCCTAGAAGGGACTGGAGGAAGCAGTGCAGCCTCCAGAGGTTGACCACATCTGGCTTATTTTTTTTTTGGCAGAGGGCTCTCTGAGGCATGTGACAAGGCAGGGTCTCCTGTATTGCTAGCCCTGCTGCCTTCAGTCTTTAAGCAGTACAATTCTCTGTTTATTTGCTTGCACAATGTCGAAAACGTTCCTAGGTCTTAGACTGATCCTACCAGCAAAATCAGATGTAGCGTATCCATTCACTTCAGTGAATGTAAGAGCAAGATGTGATGTCTAATGTGTATGTGTATGCTTCCCTCTTCCAGCAGCTCTAAAACAATATGTTTTTGAAAGAGTTAATATAAGATGTAATCTTTACGTACATTAAAATTACTTCTGTGTAATGGAATGGAGTATCCGTAAAATAAATAACCTATCTAGGATCCCCTTAGAGCTGTTCTTGTCCTGTGCCCAATAACCCTACAAGCCAAAAGAGCCCAAAGAGGGGAAGACAAGGAGTGGAAAGAAACTCACCACAGTTATGCCATCATTTAGCAATGACTCTCCGAAGATCATCATGTAAAGCTGCTCATTAACAGAGGCTTCTTCAAAAACTACCAGAGCTGCCACAGGATCCACAGCTGAAATCATGCTGCCGAAAAGCAGGTTCTGCAGCAGGTTCAGGTCAGTTAGACCAAAGGCTTCTATCTGGCAGACTCCGTAGAGGGAGAGGCCAATCCCAAAGGAGTTTAGCAGAGATCCCAGCACAGACCACCACAGGATGGACCCAAAGTTTTCAAAAAATGGGCGAGTTGGCATGAAATAACCCTCCTCCAGGACAATGGGTGGAAGGAGATACAAGAAGTAAATACTTGTGGTCATCACCGGTGGAGATTTGTGATCAGAAGCAAAGATGATCACTCCTACTAGCGCTCCAGTGGCAATCAGAATGCAGCTTTCGGGCATGAGTCTTGGTAATCGGTGATAGAGATGGAAACCTTGAATAAAACATTAGGGTATTATTCAAATTTAAATTATCCTGATGTCAGACAGATGTTTTGCCTGCCTTTGAATACTTTGCCTTCAGACAGCCAGATTTTGCTCTTAGCATTATGAATGTAAAAACAGTCAGTACGGTTCCCTTCAAAATTAAACATTCCCAGACTTGTATCACTAAAGAAGGAGAAGAGTTTGGCCATGAATCTCTTCTCTTCCCACTCCCCAGCTCTCGATTTCTGAGCAAGTGTGCCTGAGTCTAAGCTCCACTTCTAGGAATGCAGAAACCTCTTTGAAAAGGTACACCACAATTTGGAAATAAAATATTCTTCAAGAATCCTTGCTGCCCAACCACTACTGCCACATCTCTGAGGCACAGTATTGTCCCTCTATCTCAAAGAGACCTCGGTCCCTGGCTGCATGTTCGAAGGCAGCTCCCCCCAGTGCTGAGAATGGTCCCTGACTGCAGAGCTCCCGCTGGATTTGGGCCGACCAGGAACCTGGAGAAGCCCAAGGGAGCAGGGAGCAGCTCAGATGCCATGGTCTGCTCAGCTCTCTCCACTTCCAGCACTCCCCTGAAGCACTGCACGGACCCCAGGTGATCCACAAACAGAGGGAGTGAGTACTCATGAACAACAAAATATCCGAAGCAGCAGGAATCAAGCCACAGTAACATAAGGCTTTGTACAAGCTGATTTACCTTGCTTTTCTGGGAAAACTGCTTTTCCTACATAAGGTAAACAACATTTTGTAAAGAAACTTATGGGTTACTTTACTGAAACAAAACGAGTGATTTCAGCAGAGCTGAAAGAACTACCAGCAGCCACCAAGTATCTAAGAAAATAATGCATCCTAAGGGATACTTTTTCCTCACTAGAATACAGGCTGAGTCTACACTAGCAAATTAATCCAGCCAAAGACTTTTCCAAACAGAAAAGTTCAGCTGGCATCCATGCAACCAAATTCTCTTCCCTGCCCCAGCAAGAAGTGGTCACATCCAAACTGCTTGTGGGAACAGACCCTGGCCCACAGTCTGCCCGGGCACTGCCTGGGAGAAGGCTTGTCGAGGGCCTCTGGGCCAGAGCTGAGCAGGAGCACACCAACACTGTTGAGGTATGGGCAGTCACACACAGCTTCCTGACAGGTTGCTTGTTAGTTGACAAGCATAGATGTAGCCAAGCTGTTTCACAGAGAAAGGGCTATGCTTACCATATAAATGTTGTGGGTGTGAATCTCCTCCTGCCTGCCTTGATGCAGCTGCATCATCCTGATGCAACTGCATTCATATAATTCTTCCCATTTGACACGAATACTGATACCAATACTAAGATAATGTCTAGCAATGGCTCATCTAGTTGCTATACCAGGAACTGTGTAATCATATTGAAAACGAGAGATGCCTCTACTAGAAAGGTAAGGAATTTTTCAGAATTTCCAAGAATGAGAATGAGGCAGACTAAGAAACCTATAAATCCAACGGCTGTGTCTCAATGCTTGAAGCTAGGTCAACCTTCATCCCATAACTCTAGAAGCTAATGCCATGACTGCATTTCTGTGACTCTCGAATTATCAGTGTTCAAAAATAAAGGAAAATGAAAATATTTTTATGAAATTTTAAATAATTTATTTAGGACACTATTTGCTTTTACCAAAAAGTATGTTAAGATCATAACTCTACTCATCTCCTTTTTGAAATAAAAAAATCATGTTCAAGTCTTCTGTCAGTTTTACAGAATAAGGGGATTATTTTGCCTTTCAAGATCTCAGAACGTTTCCCACCCTGAAATCTTGAAATCCAGAAAGACGATAATGCCTGAATAAAACACTGAAAATTTTTAACAGTTTGGAAATCTTCTTCCCTGGGTAACCAGATTATTCAGACTAACTCTTTCTTCCAAGTAGATTTGAAGTCAGCAGCTCCACAGTTTTCATCAAAAATAATATTATTTTAAAACTCCCAGCTAAGGAACGGGTCTGCTTGGGAGGCATCACACAGTTCTTCTAAAGTATCTATTTCTTGCTCAAGATAAGAATGTTGAGTAGATGTGCCACATGGCAAGTCCGTTGCTTTTATGGATGATGAACAAAGAAATTGATCAGTATGCTCACTGCTAACACACTCTGCTGATACCATAACAACAAATTTGATTTGTGAAAATTTTTATTATTATTTTAGCAATGAAGAGGTTTTTTTATAGGAATTGGATTGAGATCATCAGCTATTATGAAACTGGCAAATCATGGTCAGTGGTAACAATTTTTGTCAATTGTGTGACTATGACATGAAAAATATTTATCTTCAGGCCACCTGCAGAAAATCATCAGTCCCACCTACCAGCCTCTTCTATAGTAATGTTTGAAAATCCCATGGAAAGATCAAAAGGACAGGGAGATAAACATGTGTACAGCTCTTCACATTATTACCATTGTCTTCATTTATTTGATGTTGGTGCATTAATTCTGAATGGTCAAAATAATTTGAGCCCAGCCATGCAAATGTGTAAGACACATGGTGAGCCATTTTTGCTATGTCATTTGCAGTCCCTGCTTCTCCATGAGCTGTCTTTCTTCAGGTACGTACACGGAGCTCTAATAGAAGTTAGATGCATTGGTACGTATTCAAAAGGCACTTACCCTAGATTTCTGATGACCTACACCCTCTTACACTCTCAGTCCCTCTCCTCTGGCATTACTTTCTGAGCAACTTTAAACAGCAAACGTAGAACAAAGACTCATAGGGAAATGTTTCCTATTATTCACACAACGGAAGAATTCTTCCCACTTTTCTCCCCCAAGTTCAATATGCTTGAAGTCTCAGTGTGGTGTTAATGATTTCTACAGCTGTGACAGGTAGTAAATTCTGATATCTTGTGATGTTTAAAGTCTAGAAAAAGGGATGGACAGCACTGCGTAGGGGAGCTCCGTTGCTACTCACTAGCATAGACACCCCAAGAGACAGGAGGGTTAGAGGTCATATATTTACTTAAGTAAGCTGGAAGCATTCAGAGGTGGAATTTTGTCATTGTCATGGTAATGAACACACCTGTTCTTCTGAGGACAGAAGCTGTAAAAACAATCCCAGTTACAACAATGCATGGAAGATATTTGGTTGCATGATACGTTTTTAACTTCTTGCCAAGGTAGGAGGACCCAAGATCCCATTTTCTACTTACCTATTTTTGCAAGAGAGGCAAGGAGGATCCAAAGAGTGACTTCATAGGGAATTTGCACATAGTCATAGTCCACTGTGAAAACATGTAGCCTCGTATCCTGTGAAGAGCCAACAGCAGCCCCGTGATTAGGTTCATGGTGAGGCAAGAAACTCTTGCTCAGGTTGGGCTCATCCACACGAGCAGCAGCAGAACAGCATACCAAACTCAGCAGCAACAGCAACCAGTTCAAAAGCTTTGCATGTGCAAGCGCGGCAGAGCCCATGTCTGGGGCTGTGACTTTATTACAGATACAGCATATAGTGGGTGCATGAAGGTATGCAACACTCACTCCTGTTGATTCGCGCTGCTCATAGCCACGGATGCTTCCTCCTCAGGGCTGCTTCATTTCCCTTTTAGAGGTAATTTTAAAAGCCCTAATGTGCCTGTCCTGTTCCTTGTGTTACAGACGGAGCTGGAGTTTGAATGAAGATACCGGTTCTGCAGGTTCCTCCAACCCAGATAAACCCTGGCCACAGCATCACCCTGTTAAGGAATAAAAAGCCCTTTCCAACTAAATTATTTATCCAGCCACTCTGATTTTTTTTTCCTACTGTCAAAAAAACAAAAGAAGCCACAAGGCACACCAAAGGCACACCATTCAGGCAGCAAGTGCAGCACGGGTTAATAGCATCAGGTGGGAGAGACAGTGGCACCCTGCGCAGGGCGGAGAGCCTGCTGCACACCTTCCTCCCTGCCCTCCCCGCCCGTCTGCCTCCCCGCGCAGCCGGCACCTCGGGGCCCGCGCTTGGCACTGCTCACCTGGCGACAAAACTACTCGGTGTGTCAATAAATGGACTCTGCGGGGCTTACGGTAGGGACATCTGGTGGAAGACCACGCAAATTACAGTCTCGTTTAGAAATGTGTTCTCTCTCTTAAATGCATGTATGTAACTTAGCACATTATGAAAAGAGAAAGAGTCACATGACGTGCCTAAAACTGGATGTTGACTTGTCTTGTATTTAACATTTGTTTTACTCCTGCCAGCAAGGCATTCATTGCACAACCAAATTCTCCTCCTCCAACAAGGCATTCACCATTATGGAACTTTTTTTTTTAAAAGGTCAGCCTCTTCTCTCCTCCACAAAAACTGTGTTAGGATAACAAAGTGTGCAAACATAGTACTGCTGATCAGAAGCTGCTAAAGCCTGTATTACATACGTTAGAAGTGAGTAAATTTAATTTACTGACAAATTGTTCAAATTACGCACGGATCTGGTTGTGTTGGAAAACAAGGCTGAGTCTCACAGACTATCAGGTTACCTCTGCATTAGGGATCCAGTGTGTGCGCTCTGAGATGCTCCGCAGTGCAAAGCAAAAGGCAACAAGTGGTGACAATTGGGAAATTTGCTTCAAAAGCTTATCATGGTCCAAACTTAGACCTCAATGCAGGTGCAATTGCAGTGACAAAATTTTCTTTGGTACAGCCAGTGATGCCGTGCAATGTTTCTACATGAGACACTATCTTCTGCTTCTGCCTCACAGCACCACCACCAGTTGTCCCACTGAAGACTTTTAACCCAATACAAAATCAGGTAGATAATGCTCAGCCTGCTTGCAAAATCCTTTTTTCAGTATAGTGGTCCTGTTAACAGCAGTATTTCTTTAAGTCCATTTCCAAAAAGGAATCTGGTGGCTGAGCTATTCAATTAGCATTATAAAACAAAGTTTCATTAACTTGAAGGCCAAATGAAGTCAGCAGAACACCAGATCAGTGGCTCTCCTACTCAGATTTTCTTAACACTAACCATTGCATCTCACTTAGCTACAGCCATACACACACAGACTGCAAGCTGCCTTGAGGGTAAGTGATATGAACCCTGGCGAGTTAGCAGCCAGAGGACTACAAGGGAAAAACTTCAGAGTCCCTGGAAGTCTACTAGTTGTGACAACCAAGACTTTGATTTACAACTGCAATACACCAATAATACCAACAGGTTCAGTGGGACCCATGAGTGACCAGCACCAGGCCAGATCAGCAGTGTGCAGGTGCCTCCGAGTGTGAAATGTTTCACAACTGGTAGGAATGTTTTCTCCCATTGCAGGAAGGATGGAGGTACCTGGGATCAGCCCTGACACAGTGCTCCTTCTTTTCTCAACCTCCTCAGCATACCCAGTTGTGGCAGTCTCCCAGAGCTTTTCTTCCTTGGTGCACCCGCAGGAGGAGGTAACTCTTTAAATGAGTTTGGATTTGTCCCACTGGACTGCACAGGAAAATTAAACTGCAAGCTTCTGGAGTTCCCTTTTTTAATCTTTTTCTAGAAAACAAGTATAAAAATATTCCAGAAGAAATACAGTGCAAAGAACACCACAGTCACATGTATGTCCCAACATGACAACAAAAGAATATAATAAATATAATAAAATTAATAATAAAATAATAATTTATGAAAGATAGCTCACATTTACAGTTGTGTGCAGTGCCATTTAGTTTTACTGTGGGCTGCAGCACTGTCACATTGCAGTCCTTCTCACTTTTTTGGAGTGAGCTATTGCTGACTGCAGTGACAGTCCACAGTGGTCAGCCAATGTAGAAAAGGTCATTTACAGTCACGTCAACATTCCTGAGCCTGCTGTCATCCCTCTGTGAAATTTCTGCTATCGATATACCAAACTGAATAACCTTTGGAAAAAGCCCTTCAGGCTGCAATTTCCCAACATCTTAGTAGTTTTCACTGGCATGTGGTAATGCATATATTTCCAGAACTTCTTGTTTGCAACAGCAGAAATAGAAGAATTCCAGGTAATGACTGGTAAAATCCGAAGAGCTTTCTTCACTACTGGAGGCAAAGTCTCTGGCTCTTGGAAAGCCTGGAACTTTATTAATACCAGTTTGATCTTTTTGTCTTCCAATGCACAGTTCACCGCTGCCTGCAGTTCAAAGATGCTTGGTCCGCTGATGTAGGCTGGGCTCAAAATAATTATTGCTCGTCTGCTTTGTTTAATAGCTGTAACAACTTCATCTGTGTATGCTGGAGAAGAAATGGTGATTGTTACTGCATTCAGTAATGGACTTTTTATCTTATCAGTTCCTTTGTCAACAGCTAAACCCCAGAAACAGGGAAAACCAGAAATAGGGATAGCCCCTAGAAATGTGTTTGCTGTCAGAGGGTACCACAGCCATTCTTATGCAGCCTGGAGAACACAACTTGCTGCTCAGGAGGTGGAGGGCACAGCTAAGATCTCAACTCAAAGAGGGTCTCAAGGGACACTTGGACTTGTCTTTGTCTCTCCCAGGAACAGGTGCTGAGGGCTTTCTAATTACTGCAGGTAGCAATGAATAATGTTGCTCAGAAAGTAACTACTGAAATATTTGGGGTCTTCTTTTCAGGGAATGGAATCTGCTTGCAAAGAAATTCTTGAACAAGAAGCTTTGTCTCAGCCTAATATCTTCCCAGTGACCACACTCAGATGTGTGTGTGCCTTGGATGCAGGGGCCAGATATAAAGATCAAAACATGATGAGATTTGAGCAGAAACTTCAGTACCAAAATATACTAATTGCTGATCTGGTGCATAAGGTCTTTTGGAAAATGAAAAACAATTTTATAAAGAACTGAAGATTTTCTACCATCCACAGGGACCTTACCTCCTCCTGGAAGAATATCTCTTTCAAGAATGCATAACTTGTATCCGTATTTATTTTCCAGCATATCTGGAAGAAGCTCCAGGGCAAATTTTTCCTCACTAATTAAAGTAGAGTCACTTTCAGAAGAGTGTAGTTTTGCATAGGACACAAACGCATCAAATTCTTTACCATCTAAAATAAATAAATAACACTGTATACATTAACAAATCTGTCTGAAGCATTCAGCTTGTTTCTTAATGCTCAGTTTCCATTTATATCTATTTAAGTAGGCACAACACAAACCTAAAATTATCACCTGTTCATGAAGTACTGCTATCCAGTTACCCAAAGCCAACCCTTACTCCTCACTGTCTTGCAAATTTGGTAGACATACACTACCAAAGCAAATGAGGAAGCTACAGATGACTAGTGCAAGGAAGTTTAAATCAGGCATTTTTCTGCATTTTCATAAACATGGTCCACTTCTCGCCAGTGGAAGATCTGGCCCCTTCCAGGCAAAACCCATGTTGTAGGGAATGATTCCCAATCTCTTCCCTCATTTACCCCAACGCTGATTCCAAAAATACTCATCAACACACAACCTACTTTGAAAATACAGTGAATTTTAAAGGAAAAATGTTCTTAGATATCAGTTGCTTGCAAAAGATGTGCTGTTTTCATACACTGTTACATTTGTATTCAGAGAGACTGGTGCAAGTAGCAAAGCCCAAGTCTGATCCAAATATCAGCTCAAACAGTTAGTACTAACCAGTTCCTAACTTTGTTTTAGTCTCATTAAAAGAATATGTTTGTGAGGTGCAGATGAAAAATACATAAGGAACTTTTCTCAGCTTTGAAACACCCTGGTACCAATGACCTGAGTTTGGGCCATTCTTAACTACAAACAAATCTTATCTATTTGCTAAATAGAATTTGAACTACACTTGAGGGAGGAGGAAGAAAAACAAAAGGAACTGCTGGTGAAAGCAAAAGGCACAGTGGACTCAATCCAGTTCCCCATATGTAGTTGCTTGATGCCATTTAAGGTGTCTTAAGGTTGATGGGACTGCCAAATTTGACATGGGAACTATTGACAAGGGAACTATTGGAGACTCAGATCTTTTGGAATGGCAGGACATCCTCAGGCAGTCCAAATGACATCAGACATTTGTATCATGTTGTATCGTATGCCAATACAGTTAATAGAAACCAGAAAGAAATTCAGCCGTTTAGTGCAGAGTTCCTACCGCAGGGTGCTGCTGCAGGGCAAGCTGAGAAGCTCTCTAGATTTCATCGTATTGACTACTTCTTCACTGCATGGGAACTGAGACACCTACCTCCAGCACAGATACCTAAGTAATGGTGTTGAGTATCACCCGTGCCTCAGTGTTAACCTCCTGATTTCTATCCCTAGATATAAGATTAGGATCACAAACCTGAGCTAGATCCATCAGGTTTCCACAAGCTCTAGAAGAGCCCATATGGATTCCAGGGAGCAAAGGAAATACACATGGAAAACTAATGACATGCATGAACTGGGGTTGAACAGCTATATTCAGAACCAGCATGTAGCAGAAAGTATGTCATCAAAACAAAACATAGGTGCGCAGATTAGGTTTAGAGGCCAAAGATATGCTTAAACAACACACATTAGATCTCTGCTCCTCCCCTCTGCTCCTGGCCACACACTTCCACCACTTCCTTCGAGTGGTGCTGAAGCTCTTGTGGTAACAGAGGAAGCTGATTCATTTTGCTAGCTACTCACTGTCTTTTACTGAGTTATTTTTCTGACAAGTTGAGCCAATTTAGGCCCACAAGAGTGGATCACCAACAGCAGGCACGCAGGACTAGTGTGGGACTTGAAGGTGGGGCAGCGGGTCATTAGATTGGTTTAGCTGAACTTCAATTTGACTACACTCTGAACTGAAGCTCCTTTGAAAACAGTTTTTAAATGACAATAAATTCAACTACAAGCCAGCTATTCCTCATTTCACCCACAGAGGTCACTGCAATCTTATTAGACAACGACCATTAATAAATACATCACCGTTTTCCTTTATAATATTGCTATTACAATAGCAAGTTAAAAACACATACACAGTAAGCACCACTAGGATTTCTTTTTTTTCCCCTAGAATTGTACAGAAGGACAGTTACAATCTGAGGAACTTTTGTTACAAACATTTAAGATGCCCAAAGGGTAGGAAATTAATACCTGAGTTAAGCAAAGTGATGGCATACGTGATCTATAAATGTTAGTATGACAGCTTCTGCATTGTTTCTTTCTCCTTGTGGAAGAAGGGAAGATTTTTGAGAAGTATATCTGAATTGGCTAAGGACAGTTAGAAAGGCATGAGCAAAAAGGTGACCTTACTGCTGTCTTCAACTACCAAATGGGAGGGTAGAGAGATGATGTAGGCAGGTGAGCTGTACAGTGATAGGAGAAGAAGCAACAGACACAAGATGCAAGAAGGGAAATTCGCATTAGATATGTTAGTGTCACACTGGAGCATGTTGTCCAGAGAGGTTGTGGGTTCTCTATGCACAAGGTCCTGAGCAACCTGGCCTAGGTTGGCTCTGCTTTGAGCAGGATGTGGCATCGGACAGCTCCCGGGGGTCCCTTCCAACTTTGTGGGATTCTGCAATTCTCTAATTCTGCACTAAGAGGTATGGAAGAGAAGAAATGATGGAAAGGAAGAAACGGCAAAATTAAGTCATAATTGCTGCTTTGCCCCTCTATGAGCAAGCCCTTTCAGACCTCTGGTGACTTGATATGCATCTACAGAAAGTGAGAAAGACATAGTCCTGCAGGCGAGAACACATTTTACGGCCAGTCACCTTAGGAAGAAGACTATCTGGGTAGGCACAGTTGGTCTGCACACTCCATATCCCCACGCTGCAAATGGTGCTGTGTGCCTGTGGTACATGAGAGTTGGGGAGCAGGACAGACGCTGCCATGGTGGAACCTAATGGTGTCTTCAACTTCAATGCACAAATCTTGGCAGGTCTGTCTCTGTCCTACTGACATATGGGGTGAGCTCTAAGGGGACTTTCCAGAGGTTCTTAAATCAATTTGTTACCAAATAGAGAGGAAATTTTGAGTGATTTCCCAAATCGCTTTTGCCAGCTGCCTTAGGGCCCACAAAAATACTTTCCAAAGGGCAGTTAATTGGCTCATTGCATATGTATTTATAGATATATAGATACAGTTATTTCACACTCATGTATAATCTACATATACACATGCAAACACAAAAGCAAACTCAGACACCTATATCTCAAGCTGCATCAAGATTCAAGAATTTTAAAAAAAATTTCCTTGGGCACATACTATCAGATTTCTTTCAACCCATGTAAGAAAATTATATGTTAAATTCTTTGAAGTAGGCACTGTCATTTCTGATACATTTTTACACTGCCTACTATGTTGGAGGCACATTTTAGCTGAGATGATGGGGCAATGCTACTATGGAGACTTGAAATATCGGAAACTGATCACTCTGGTGTAAATGTCAAGATGGTCAACATAATTTTTAGAAAGGAAATATGAATACTTCCCAAACATACACTTCTCAGTTGGTTCCCTATATCATCTTATTTCTCTCCTTTTTTTATTCTTCTGAGAAATTTTTTGGCTTCAGGTGAAAAATACAATAGACTCTGGAGTCCATCACTTAGTTCTGCAAGGACATTTGATTCTTGTCCACAGGTTCTGTTGAACTCTTGGGAAAATGAGGTTAAAATTTTGGAGATGGTCCATTATTCCCTGCAAAGGGAGTGCCAAAATTCAACTTCCTACTCTAATCTTCCATGGGTAAATTAGGGATCTTGTAAAAGACTAACTGTGACATTTCAACTGGTGGTAGATATTTCCTCAACACTGCCTGGCTTTTTTTCCATCTGAATCCACTGACCATCTTGCTAGCTTTAACAGCCTTTGTATCAAAGAGAACAGGGTCATTAAGAGCATTTAATTAAATGGTGAATTCACACCAGATTAACCCACATGGCAAAAGGCACTAGAAAAAATGGAGAAAATTAATATTATACAATGTTTCTTACCTCCTGTAGTTTCGTTGTGGACCAGATAACTTCGGTACATCAGCACTATTTCAATCCAGTGCTGGTAAATAAAGGCGGTGCACAAAAGGAATGCAAATAGAGTAGAAATGGCACTGCATAGTACATATAAGAGAAACACTGTAGAAAGAAAAGGGTCTATCATAACTCAGGCTTTCCAAAATAATGTTGACACTTAGATGAAAAACTCAGCCCAAAAATGGGGGCAAACCATCTCACAATCTTCATTCTTGCCCCGCTGGCAAACTCTAGGGAAGTCAGGAATTCATTTGGCTGCAAACCTCAACACAGAGTTTCAGTCTGCCATCAGGGACCTTGTTTGAACGGTATCTCCTTGATGGTATGAAAAGCCAATCTGTGATGGAAGGCACAGAGAAAACGGCCTGTGGTACACTCAGCAGGGCAAGCAAGTAGTCATTGCTTGGAGTGGAAAAGTCATATCAGAACACACATAGCTGCACACAGTGCCCTGCTGGAGCCTTCCTGTGCCACTCCAATGATGTATCTCCACTGTGAACTATGGTTCAACGGTTTAATTTCCACACTGATTCTGGTTTTGGCCTTTGCTTGAAAGACTGCCACATTCATATCAGTTATGGTAACTTCTCAGAAACATGCATGCTAAGGACTGGGGAAACAAATAGAAACATCCCATGAAAATCAAGGAATACTATTGCTTCCAGCGGCTGCTCTGCTTCAGTTTAGTAGATTGCCTACCAATGTTCAGAGATGCCACTCTCCTCTTCTTCCTCCCAGTTACTCTCCAGCTTCCACTTGGCCCATCTGCCTGCAGTAAGTCCCGATACCCCCGTCCTTCTGAGTAGTCCTCAGAATAATGTGCCTTTCTAGATATCTGACAAATCAAACTTTTCCCATCCAGCTTCAAGAAACTCCTGTAGCTGGCTAAAAGTGTCAAGGGGGAATGAATTTGTAGCAGTGAGTAAATCAAAATGTGTCTTCAAGGTCAGATAGTCATCTATCAATAGTTTTACCTCTCTGCTTTCTTTTCAGCTGGATCACAGCGGTGGCATTCCCCACCAGATTCTCAGCAAAGCACGTGAAGTTGCTTCTGAGGTCCCTTTCGGTAACTTCTTTCAGTTTCACAACATGAAGAAGTGTGTGCCCCTTTAAACCTTTTGGATAAACACTAAAGAGAAAAAAATATGTATTTGCATGATACCTTTGCTGTTCATTCACACAATCTCCAAATGTCTTGAATACAAAGAAAGAGGACCATGCGGCTTCTTAACATTCATCTTGAACTTTTAACAGCGATGCAATATTCTGGTTTGGAACTTCCATTTGGTTTTTATATTGTAAGAAAATACTACCATCAAAGGTCTGCAGACTGAAAGGTTTATTCTTAATTCATCAACTCAGCAAAATACTTAAGCACTTGCCTAGTTTTAAATATATAACCCCCTTTGACTTCTATAAGATTATTTGTGTTTTTCTAAGATGCAAAAAATTCTCCCAGGGAAAATGCAGGGAAATGAAACTTCGAAAAGGAGCCCTAAGAGAGGACTGGCTGGGCAAAAAGACTGAGCAGCACAGCCTCTTGCACAGGGGTAAAAAGCCCAAGGGCAGGACAGGCAAACAGAATAAGACAGATTAAAGGGACGGAAGTATTGGAAATGAAGAGGTAACAGTGAGGGTTGTGGGGAACAGATCTGTGTCTGCAACCACTTAAGAATACCCAGGGTTTCTGAGTCTCAGCATTTCTCTTTGAAAGCCACAAGTACAGGCGTCTCTGGGTCATCCCGAAGGTGCTTCACATCATGCCACTGCAAAATGACAGTCTACCATGGCCCTACCTCTGCTTACTCAAGATACACAGGCATGAGCACGGGCAAGGATTCAGCCTGTAGTGAAAGTCTGTTGGGAATGTTTTATTAATTTGGGTTTTTAAAAAATAAACAAGCAGAAATTGTATGCACACAAAAAGCTAAAAACTTGGTAAGAAGAACATTACAAAGCTAGACATTCAAAAGTTCAGAAAATCCAATTTCCAATCTACCTCATGAGTGAGTGTGTGTGTGTGATATCATCATTTGCTATTTTTTTTCTATGTGACTCCTATTAAGAACTTGATTTTAGCAGTTAACAGCAGGGCTTTTACTTCCCCTGGTGTACAGAAAAGTTTTCCCATAAAGATGACTCAGGGCTGTGTAGTGAAAGACACATTTGTCTGTGTTGCCTCTACTATGTTTCTTGCCCAAGTTGGACACTGCATAAGTCATAGAATCATAGAATCATAGAATGTCCTGAGTTGGAAGGGACCCACAAGGATCAAGTCCAACTCCTGTCCCTGCATAGGACAATCCCAAAATTCACACCATAGTGAATGAGACAGGGAAGTACAGGAACGAAAGGGAAGCATGGTGACTATTTGGGTTGTTCCCAAGTCACAGAAAACCTATCCCCCACACATTGCTTCTCAGCAGGGTCTCATTAATTCTTGCCAGGGAAGACTGCTGAAATTCAGGGTCCTGAAATTCAGTGCTGCAAGTCCTCAGACTGACTCAATAAACATACCCCAGCGTCTGAGGCACCCAAACTCCTTTCAATGTCCACAGTACTGTTTTACTGATCTGGTTTGTTCCCCACGTGGAGACAGCTTCCAAAGACAGATTTTGTGAGTTGCTAGCAAGGCACAACAGAGGAAACGCTTGAAAACAGCTGATGCAGGCACAGGCAACCAAGCACCATTCATGTTGAAGCTGTCCGTGAGCTAAAGTTTTAGGACGAAGAGTTCAGATTGCACAGAAAGTTTGAGTTCTTGACTTTATGGCCATCAATATGTGTTTCTGTATGTGAAGTGCACGTGCCTGTCACATGCTTATGGACATACACATTAATATATTGAAGAACAGAGCCTTCTGAGTTTCTTTCAGTAAAGTGTATTCAGTAAAGCTGTTGTAGAAGGATTTTTACAGTTGCTGACTGTAGCAGAATCATAAAATTATAGAATCATATAATCGCTTAGGTTGGAAAAAAGCTTATAGATCATCAAGTACAACCATTAACCTAGCACTGCCAAGTCCACCACTAAACCATGGCCCTAAGCATCTACACATCTTTTAAATACCTCCAAGGATGGGGACTCAACCACTTCCCTGAGCAGCCTGTTCCAATGCTTGACAACCCTTTCGGTGAAGAAGTTTTTCCTAATATTCATATGGCTCGTATTCAGCCAGCTGTTGACCAAAACTCCCAGGTCCTTTTTCCACCAGGCAGCTCTCCAGCCGCTCTTCCCCAAGCCTGTAGCATTCCATGGGGTTGTTGTGATCCAAGTGCAGGACTCAGCACTTGGCCCTGTTGAACCTCATACACTTGGCCTTGGCCCATCGATCCAGCCTGTCCAGATCCCTCTGTAGAGCCTTCCTACCCTCCAGCAGATCAACACTCCCACCCAACTTGGTGTTGTCTGCAAACTTACTGAGGGTGCACTCAGTCCCCTCGTCCAGATCATTGATAAAGATATTAAACAGAACTGGCCCCAATATGGAGCCCTGGGCAACATCACTTGTGACCAGCCATCAACTGGACTTAACTCCATTCACCACAACTCTTTGGGCCCAGCCGCCCAGCCAATTTTTACCCAGAGAAGCATACGCCCATCCAAGCCATGAGCAGCAAAAAGTAGTAGTAATAATAGTAGTACTAGTAATCAGACTACTGGGTTTTTTCTTACCTTGTTTCCTGATTCAATTTCTCATTTATATTTTCCTTGTTGTTTCTTTGCCATGTTACTCTCATCGGAGAAACTTTTTCAAACCCAAACTGTACACGGCATTCCAATTCAAGTGGCTTTCCTGGAACAAATTAGCACAGGAAAACCATGCATGGAGGTCACCAGAATATTTTCTCTTAAATAGCCTGGGATCTGTATAACACATGATGCTTCCTTTAATATCCACAAAGATATATATCAAGAAAAAAACTAAATTTTATGTAAAATTCTCATACTCCTAGAGAGCAAAGTGGTTTTGCTTTATCAAGATCTATCATTATCTATCAATATCTCATTGAAACATTTTCTTTCACTTTCAGATGAGGAATCGAAACTTACCAAGCTCTGCTTCAAGGATCACCACACCATTGGGATACAAGAAGTTTGGTGGATGGATAGTGTTTTTTGCTGCAATTAACAGGAATACTGTTAATAACTCTAATGCTATCATCAGTGCAGAAGACCAGAGAAAATATCTTACAGAATTTTCTTTTTCAAATGCTAGGTGGAATTCAGACACCTAAGTCCAAGAGGATGATTTACAGTTGTTGAGGTGTCTGAGAGTGCACAGATAAGGGAGTTCTGACTACAAAACTTATGTAGCTGCTTAAAGACCTGCTATCTTAGTTACTCTGAGGCATTGCCATCTTACATGAGCTGAGGAGCTCAGCGTCTAGCCTGCACTTAAGGTTATTTAGGATTCAGAAATTAGGGCCCCCCCCTTGCAAAACCCCCTGAAGGACACAATCCTCCTACCAGTTCCCTGCCAAGCCCCATTCCATGCCCATTAAGCACACATACAGCACACACACCTCATTCACAAGCACAGGTACTTGCATTAAAATAACCAAATGTGCTCTTTGGGCTGCCAAAGAGCACAGATAATGACACCCACAGTTCATACAATCTACTAAGCAATTACTGAGGCTCCGGAAAAACAGTCTGAAAGGGCTAAAACCCACAGCTCTGATATTCTAGGAAAGTCCCATACTGCAGGAAATGGTGCCACGCAACACTTCTTTTTTTTTTAAACCAAGCCACAGCAGAGAAATGTATGCAAGATTCGGAGGGAGTATATATGTATATGGCACCTTTCAAGCGTTTTTCTGACTGTGCTGTGAACTGAGGGAAAAGAACTAAGAAGTGCAGTGCGTTAGCTCAGGTTCAGCCAGATAAGAATAAAAGCAAAGATAGTCCACACCTGCTTGGAAAATATTGTGGGAATATAGCCAGAGAGAGGAGTGAAAGAGCATCAGACTTTGTAACCCAGCACATAGAGGTCTCAAAAGTTGGTGAGACATGGTTTCCAGGCCCTGTCCTGATGGGGTGTATATATTTTTCCCATGACATCTTAGTACAAAATGCATCAAACATCTGCAAAAAAGGGACCAGCTATTTCAGAGGAGTGCTGTCCTCACTAGACCATAGAACCAGGTTGCCTCACCTGACACCTTTCTTTCGCTCCCTAAATCTTGTTCCCCCTTGCACAGAGTGGCCCACTTTCCACCAGCATGCTGAGAATAGTTCTCTGCTGTTGTCCTACAGAAACAGCTGCACTGGGTCCATCCAGCTCAGGATGTAGAATAGATGTAGCTATGCTTCCCTCTGGGACCTGTGATTGACTGGAGTGACTGCAGTGTCTGACAAGAGTGTCTTATAGTACTCAACCACAGATGCCTGGAGAAAAGCATAACCACATTTCTCTTTTAGCAAACAAAACAGTCTCCCTCATTCCTGATCCTGAGTTGCTAGCATGCTCCCTTGCACGGTGTTGATGTTGTCCAACAGCACTCTGCCAGACAATATCTGGGCTTCACCTGAAGGGCAGCAGAGGACAGTAAATATTACAGAAAAGTTCACCATGATTTGAAGGAGAATATAAGGCCATGCCATATCACTGTGCCATAGAGTTCTGGACAGTTTTATTTAGTAATCCATACAAAGCCTAAAAGAACAGGTCATGCAGAAAGTGATGCTTTCCCCCAAACAGCACATGCAACAACAAATGGCTTGTTTGTTAGTTAGATTGCTCACAGGTCTCCTGTTTCCTCTGCTGTTAAAAAGCTACATGGAAGATGGGCAGTAATCCCACCAACATCACCTTCCTTATCATTGTCAAGTGAAAAAAATGAAGGTCTCATCCATGCCACAAGGAACGATTTTTTATCTAACTCCTACTTTCTTATAAGCCTCTACTTCAGGGACAGAGGTAGGATTGAGATACACTGCTTTTGTCCACATTTCCCATGCAGGATTCACACTCCTTCCTCCTAGTATGCGAATATCTTCCTAACACTCCCCATACAGTACATGGAGAACATTGGCATCAGTTGGAGTTTCATGAATTCTACTCCCAGATCAAGAGATCTAAATCTTTTTGTAGATTCAATCCCCACTGTTAGGAACTACAATAAATCCAAGGCGGAATTAGATCTTGAAAATTATGGCATTGTATGCTACATGTTATTACTGAACACTGAAAGTTCTAGTCAATATCCCAAGATGTCTTCAGAATAGTTGTAAGAGGATTTTAATGATTGTGTAGCTAATTCAGTTTGTGGGTTTTTCAGAACAAGAGCCTGAACAAAAGACATAAATAGGGTAGGAAAGAATAGAGAAAACATACTTTACTTCAGGTATTTTATTCTGAGTTATTATATGACTCACCAATGACATCTACTGTTACTGCTGTTCTCATTGTCCACTTGGTAGTGTTGTCATATAGAGTGTAATCACACACATATATTCCAGCATCTTCTTTATAGGTTGGATTCAAGTAGATTTCATTATGCTTAAGCTTTAGACTTTGTCTGCTTTTCCTACGTATTATCTGATGACCATCCTAATGAAAAGAAAACGATATCAAGGAATTAGAAGTCCTTTTTTTGTTGGTGGTGCTGTTATTAAATTATATTTTAAGATATTTCAATAAGATTACTATGGCAGTAGGCCTAAGCCAAACTCTTTTCACTGAAGCCTAAAAAAAGATTTATTAAGAGTGTGAGGACATTTGTCAGTTGTATTCATAGAATCATAGAATCACAGAATGGTTTGGGTTGGAATCGACCTTAAAGATCATCTGGTTCCAACCCCCTGCCATGGGCAGGGACACCTTCCACTAGACCAGCTTGCTCAGAGACCCATCCAGCCTGGCCTTGAACACTTCCAGGGATGGGGCATCCACAACTTCTCTGGGCAACCTGTTCCAGTGCCTTACCACCCTCACGGTGAAGAATTTCTCTTCCTTATATCCAATCTAAATCTACCCTCTTTCGGTTTAAAGCCATTACCCCTTGTCCTGTCACTATGTGCCCTTGTAAAAAGTCCCTCTCCAGCTTTCTTGTAGGCCCCCTTCAGGTACTGGAAGGCTGCTATAAGGTCTCCCCGGAGCCTTCTCTTCTCCAGGCTGAACAACCCCAACTCTCTCAGCCTGTCCTCATAGGAGAGGTGCTCCAGCCCTCTGATCATCTTCCTGGCCCTCCTCTGCACTTGCTCCAACAGGTCCATGACCTTCTTATGTTGGGGGCCCCAGAGCTGAACACAGCGCTCCAGGTGGGGTCTCACAAGAGCGGAGCAGAGGGGGACAATCACCTCCCTCAACCTGCTGGTCATGCTTCTTTTCGTGCAGCCCAGGATACAGTTGGCTTTCTAGGCTGCAAAAGCACATTGCTGGGTCATGTTAAGTTTCTCATCATCTAACACCCCCAAGTCCTTCTCCTCAGGGCTGCTCACAATCCATTAAAAAATTGTGGTCTGTAATATGTGAATACAATTGTCTTTTTTAAAAATTACTTAAAAATTGTGGTTTCTGAGAGAAATGTAAAATTATGAATCTAATCTAAATTAAAATCCTATTACTAAGGAGCAACAAAAAGGATCACTTTTTTGATGGACAGGGTATTTTTTATTTTGTAAATAAATTATTTTGAAAACATTTTCATGTTCTTTTCTGAGAAGTAAATCATGGTTTTGGATTGTCTAAGATTGACAACACTGTCACTACTTTTAAAAGGATGAAAACTGACTATTTATTGAAAAGCACCCCTATTTTTCAGCTTAGTGTATTCATATTCTCTAAGACCGATAAGAATTTTCCTTAAATCAAATTCCTGAAAAAAATCCACTAACGCAAAATGGAAAGAATGTCCTTAAATTTAGTGGGCTTCAGATCAAGATGTAGGTAATGATATACCTCACTTAAAGTTTGAAAGTAAATAAAAAGTAATTTTGACTGAATCATAATTCTACTTGAGAGAATAAATTATGTAAATAATACCAGGTAGTAAAATGCACAATTGACATATCAGTCATTTTCATTTGCTCATTTATACAGGTTTAAATGGTATATTACAATCCTTACAAACACAATAGGAATAAATTTTAGCTTGCCAGTGTTTTAATGGTCATTTGAAAAAGAGTAAGTCAATAACGTCTCGGTGGAATAGTGTTTCGTTAAAAACAGGAGTCTTGGAAAGAACAATTTGAAACATTAATCTTAAGAGAATTTTGTTTCTAACAAAGACACTTTTTATTTGGTATATTTGATATTTTCAGAATTTAAAATGTCAAAACAAAATTTTAAATTTCAATCATATGTCAGTTTTGTAAAGAACCTATTTTGATTCTCTATTACTTCAATTTCTTAGCTGAAGAGAAAGCATTTCTAGGCTTCTGTTTCATGGAATAATATTTTGGGTGTGGCAAATTTCTTCAAAACTCTTACTTACAGACTTGATATATAGCAATTCAATATATAGCATATATATAGCACACTTTTGGGTTGAATTTCTCAGGCTGCATTGTCTGCCAAAGAAGAGTTCAAGAACCTACAGCACATGAACATTAACTAGACCTAGAGCTATGCCTCCAGTGAGCTTTTTCAAATGCTCAAGAGAGTGACTCTTACCTTGTACCATTTTACATCTGGCTTTTTTATATGGCTGTAGCATTTTGTCCCAGGGCAAGTTATTGAATTCCCTCTGTCAGCAAGAAGATATAGCATATTTGTGTCATAATCTGAACATTTTGCCACGTTCTTTGTTTGAACCTCCAAAACAATTTTGAGACATGGGATTTTTTCCCTGAGTGATGCGGAAAAAAAAAGTTAAACATATAATACACAAAATAAAACAACACAATTAATTCTTGTATAGAAATAGAAGCTTTTTGCTCCATTACATACCGCATCATACAGATGTACACTCCGGAAGCACTGGCCCTTACTGGTTTAAACCAAAGTGCATCCCCTTGGAGAGCACGATTAGAGCTTTCCTTGATAGCCTTCAGTGGCTCTTCATCTTTCTGTCTCCAGAACCATTTCACCGTATGTTTTTTTAGAAGTGAGTTGTTATAAATGTGGGTAGCATCTCTACGTGGTAAAGCGCATTGTAAAACAAACTCCTCATCACTAATTGCACGATACCACATTTGAGGTTCAACATGGGAACATCCTGAAAAGCAGGACAATGAAATATCAGTACCACCTGAAAGAACACACAGTCATCGTGTTTAAAAAAATAATTAGGAATACTACAAAAACACAACTTTACCTTTCTTTGTGTTAAATAATTTTTATGTGACTAATAGGGTAATAGAGAATTGATTTCCTTAAACATGGAATTTGCTAATGTTCTCAAAAGTTTATTCAAAGGTTTCCGAAGGTTTATTAGGCCTTTTTCAAAAGCCTAATGTGAAAATAGCTTAAGATTTTTGATGAACTGAAGATTTTCACATGAGTGCTAACCCGTTAAACTTCAGCTTTGTAGGAAAGCAGACGCAGCTCTTCTAGCTCTCCTCATATTAATGGAGAAGGGACTGACATAAACCTGAAGAAGCAGAGCCTGCCCACCACACTCCCTATTTAGGGTAAGATTGGCAAGCATTATTGTTGCACTGCTTTCAAATCTTTCCCCTCTTACGTTTCAGTTACTGTCACTAAAATTACACAAATTTTTGGATTCTGAAAGCTGTGGTCACCCATCCTAACCTTGAATTCTCTGAAGGCTGACTGACCTTGCTGCATAACCCCTCCTGCCCGTCAGGATGTGGTAAACCTTGAAAGTGTGGCAGGATTTCACTTCAGCAGAAGGGAAGGCATGAAATCTTCGGTTCCTCGCCTGCCCACCTGGAAGACTCTTTGCAGTTTCAGTTTCTCTCTGCAAACTTAATTGGCTCAAGCTCCTCCAGATAGATTGTGTGGGTGGAAGACTTTGATATATCGGTCTCACCCTGCCTTTCTCTTCCTTTTCCCCCCCGACAGGCTTGGACCAGCTGCTGGAGACTTCAAGGAGCCACAGAAGCAATTAATTTGCTCCATTTGGTTCTCAGAAATTATCCTTTACATTTGCCCTTTTCTTTTCATTAGGGAACTGAATTTTTAATCATATTGAGGGTAAACTATATTACCGATACTTAAAAAGCTTGCAGAAAGGCTAGAGACAGCTGTTTGCCTGACAGAAGCATGAACAGGTGAAGGGAAAACTCATGAAGGCATGGCAAAATGCAGATCCACTTTTCTCAGCTGTCAGAAAGCACCACGAACACCAAACCTCACCAAAGCAGACACTTACCTGGCAAGCTAATCTCTCTAACTTCTACCCCATTGACAAACAATGCTAGGATCCAGCACAAAGTGAGCATGATTTTCTTTATCAATTTTTGTTGATATTCTGAGACATTTTCTTTAAGAATCATCTTGCTTTCTGTAAAAGAGGAAAACAGATATTTTCTTGTAAATAATACTCCAAAAAGATAGGTAGGCAATTAGATGCTTTATTATGTAGCTCTAGAAAACTTAGCAACAGTATTTCCTAGATATTATGCTTTTTAAAAATGGGGTTTGCAGCATTCTTCCTGCTCACACTATTTCACACAAATGCAGGATAGATGATATGCAAGAATATGCAACAGTCTCTTTAAATATATCTTGCATAGAGTTGCTTACAGGTGGATTTCCAAGTTATACCTACAGTAAAGCAGAACTCCACATCTGGAGTGGAAATGCAGGTCTTTCAGCAGCTCATGCTGTTAGAAGAGGAACCTGTCCTCTAAGATGAGAGATAAGATACCAAATAACAAAATCAGCCTTTAGCTAATGACAACTATCAGGAACACACTGAGAAAGGCATAACTGGCACCAAAATCCATGGAGCTCTGTTGTATCTTGAAGGCCAACAGGCCGAGTGTGTAAACTGGATTCCTTTGGGATTAAACCAAATCTGAAGATGTGCTGCAGCTGCAAATAGCATTGAGTCCATGGGACTGGAGTAGAACTATGCAGAAGTAAAACCCTCAAAGCATGTACTGTGTGGACACCAGGTCTTTGGTTCTAACTCTTTCACCCAAGAGACATGCTTCTATTGGGCTTTATTACCAGCTGAAATGGATGTACCCTAAGATATCCACTAGGGTCAGCAAAGCAACCTAAAAAACCCTTCTTCTCCTCTATGACTTACCTGCATGTGCAGCATCAGGCCTCACTTCTGCACCAGAGTTCTGTGCTGCGCTGCTTGAATGGCCCTAGCAGAGACCTGCTGAACAGGGTAACATCCACACCATCATAAGGTATCAGCTTTGTGGTGTGCCATCTGTAAACTGAGACCAGGAACACCCACGGGATTTAGGAGCAGGTCCACAAAGCACTCATCTGCACCCAGACCCCTACATTACAGCATCGTGTCCAAGGTGAAACCCCAAGCCCTATTTTATGAAGTGTTTTGCATCTCTTACTAAGAGGTTTGATCTGTGTCCCACAGCCTTCTCAGCCACAGGGCTAGAGGAAAGGCAGGCTGTCAAGCATGCACATTCAACAGCCATGGCTTAATTTGGGTATTTAGTAAGAACATATCCAACGCTTGTGATTTACATGTCTGGAGTGCCTGATTCAGGACCTCAATGAGTAAAGGCCATGTGCTTTGCTGATGTTCACATCATGCAACTAAGACCTCAAGGAGCTTTTTTCTTTGCTCATATGGCCACAGAGTGACTCTGCATTTGCACAGCTGCCAGAGAGGCACTGAGTCAGCCCAAGGGAAAAAAAGAAAAGGTCTGGCAAAGGCTAGTCCCTTGTCTGTTGGCACCTCATGCAAGTCAGACATGACTCATACAGGCAGGCAGCAAGAGAGCATCCAGCCCACACTGAGCTAGCAACAGAGGTGAAGACAACTCCCACTCTGCACTTTCTCAGGCAGCTGTTCTGCGTAGAGAGGAGGACTTTAGTCACCATTATCTTCAGCATGTCTCTATTCCTTGCAAGTCAACGGAATGATCTATTTTTACACTCAGAGGTCACAGGGAGCAGGTTAACTCACTTGTCTTAACCCATCCTGGTGCTTTGTTACAGATTGGCTGCTGCCAATTGTCATTGCCACATACATCTTTTAAAATCATCCTGAAACTCCAAGCCAATAAGTCTGAATAAAGACACAGTTTCCTACCAGCACGGGACAAAAGCTGTTCTAAACTTTAAGACTGTTCTTATCCAAGATTAATGGATCTTGACTCTTTTGGATTTGGATTTATGACAATTGTAAAGACCTCTCTCAAGGCATTCATTAGGGCTGCATCTCTGTCCCTATTCGTACTGTATAAAACAAAGGATGATGTTTTCAGTTATGTCACCCATCAGCCCAAATGGCAAAGGCATACTGGTGCCAGTAGCAAGCAGGACCCAAGGGCCTTGTGTGTAATTCAGTGCTGCAGTCCCTTGAGCAGGTGAGCTGATGTAATGGGTCACTGTTGTCAAAGGGGAAGGTCTCATCTACTTCTTCTTCCTTCCCACTCCCCTCTCCCTTGATCCCAGAAAAACAGTCCAGCCCCTCTCCTGTGACAGCTCTTGTCCTCTCTGGTGACTCAGTTCAATTTGTTAAGCCATCAGAAGCTACACAAGGAGTACTTGACCTGGCATACGATAAGCAGTGGAAGCATTTACTTCCCAGCTGCCCGTTTGTCTGTAATCAGGGACACACAGGCTACGTGTAGCAAAACTACATCAAGTGACCATTCACAAAGCATTTAATAATGCCAGTGATATATAATCTCTGCTCTCCAGTTTGCTGCCATGCTAACAACACCCTCTTCAAGCTCAAACGGTCACCACGAATGGGGAAGAAGTGTGAAAGGAAGGGTTATCTAATGAATGTCATAGCCTTGGTTAGCAATCTGTATAATTTTCTACTGTCTTTTTCTAGCCATGGGAAAATACACCACTGCCAATTTTTCTGCTAAGTGATAACACTTTTATTAGAGAGCCTCTGAAACTTTGCGTTTCTATAGTGCTTAAAAAGTATGGTAGCATGTGAAATTAAGAAGTGTCGTCTTGCAAGGGTGCTTGACAGGAAGAGAGAAATTCACAGCAGAAGCAGACAGCAATTACCAAAGGAGGGGGGTACCTGAAACAGGATAATCTTAAACTGACCATTCAGGTGTATTTGCACTGCAGGTGAACTCAAGGTGATCTAGTGACTCAATATATTCAGTAACTTATTTTATCTATTTTCTGGCAGGTCAGCATCTGCCAGAAAAAGAAAGCACTCTACTCCGGGCAACGTATTATCAAGAGTTTCTCCTCCATCTCCTGCCATGTACGCACCCATATTATCATATCCTTAGTCTAGGGATTTAGGATGACATTTAATTGGAAAGTAAGTTATATACAAAGGAAACTTATGTGGTTTTAACATAATTTCCTGGCGTAAAAAAATGTATGAGAGAAGAATGAGAACTGTATTATTTTGCCTATGTTTCAACCTAAAGGACTCTCACAAGAAAACAGTAAACCTCTATTTCATAGCATTTTGTGTGTATTTACATAAAATATAAGCAAAAGAAATCAAAAACAATTTCTGGAGAGCTACACCAAGTTTCATGATATCTTTGAGGTCAAGTAAAGAACGGCATGTCACAATCTGACAATCGACCACTATGATTTTGACGAAAGTCGCTTCAGTGTCAGAGCTATCAATTCCTGTGTCTTGGATTTACATCAATGGAAAGGCAAACATAATCTGAGAGTAAGATTAGTAATAGTCAAACAGAAGAAAACAGCTTCACCATACCTATGAAGTAAAAAAACCAAAAATCTAATGAACTTACTTATTAAGACAATAATGTTTTGTCTGACCAAGCAATTAAAACTCATTTACTTTAAAATGTGCATTCAAAGACAATAAAACCAACTCACCTGTCAAGCAGATGGGGTAGGGAGGGCTAAAATCTGAATCTAAAAGCTATACTTAAAAAAAAATAATCATCTGAAAATCTTACCTGCATGTCCTACCCTACATGATAAGAATTGCGGTTAGTTCTAGCTGTGCACTGTGTTGAGTCTGTTTCCTTTACAGGAATTTCCTCTACCTCACTGTCATCATCCCTTCCTTTCTCATTTCAGTTGTGTTAGGCTCAAAATTTCCGGGTCATTTTCTTGTAAAAAGAACACGGGGAAAAAAAGTTTGCCTGTAGTAAAAGATCAAAGCCGTTTGGGTTTTAAAATCTTCTGTTTGCATTGCATGCAAAAATGTGTTGGACTTTTAGTTTGCTTCATTTAAGAGCAGGAAGGGTAAAAGTTTTATTTCTTTTTTGCCCAAATGCTGCTACTAGATGGTTCAAAAAAGTGTGTAATAGCTGAAATCTACAAGAGCACCACATTTCTGCGCAACACCAAATAATTCACTATCAGAACCGAGTTCTCCTTACCCTTAGTCTCCTCAGCTACCTTCCACACCCACAGCACGCGGGCACTATAAGGGGGGGCTGTGACACACTATTACTTTCTATCTGCGTCCTCCCAGTTAAGCCTTGTTGGTTACCCCAACACAGCTTTGGCAGAAAGAGAAAAGAGAAGTCCTGATGAATATGAGCCATCTGTGACTTGCCCCTTGGACCTGAGAGGCAGGCAGAGAACGTCAGCATATGCAGTCCCACACAGTCCAGCCCCTCTTCCAGGCTTCCTGTATGGATGTGAAACCCATAAAAGACAGACCGCACAGTGACTCAAACTACATAAAAGCATCTGAGAGCACCTTGTCATCAATTCAGACACCACTTCTCCCTATTTCAATAGAGGTCATGTAAATAGACAGGTCCATCGGTTTGCACCAGACTTATTTCAAGAACAGCAGGACTTGCTTCTTCTTTTCTTGTATGAAGTTCACTCTTTTTACTGCAAACTGAGTCAATTACTCTATTTCCACAACAAGAAGCTAAAAAAGGCTTTTTTGCTATGTAAGAGGCGATTTCAATGTTGCCGCTTTTTATACACATACCTTTAGGTGATGGCCACTATTAACACTTGGTTATATTGGTTCCTGAGCATTTGGAGATATAAGATGTGTATTCGCAGCTTCTACCATGTGTTTCTCTCTCTTCTCCTTCCAGAATAGAGCTCATTGCCAATGTAGCTTGGTGACTGTCTCCTAAAATATCTTTAGTGTTTTGCCCCAATACAAAATATATGTTTGGTTTATATGTTACAAAAGGCTCCAATGTATCTCTGTAGGTTTCAGCATAAAGACTTAAGCTTTTTGAAGGTATCCTTTCTCACTAGGAAAAAAAAAAGCATTTTACTCTCCTCTTCTCTTGAAGGAATTACAGAGTGCAACACAGATAAAGTCAAGCCCATGCTACCTTCAAGCCATTGCTCAGACTGTCAGAAAGAGAATATGGTTCTTTCCGAAAGATGCATCTTGCAGACACAAAATATACTTCATTCATTTTAAGTACTAATTGTCATACTCTCCATGTAATAGGTTTATTATATTAAAAAAATTAAGTAGAGCAATCAAACATCTAAAGCAGATATTAGACATACAACAGAAGCACCAGTCACATAGAGTTTTGAAAGCTGTGCTGCCAGAAAACTGAGTGGTATGTCATATTGGTTACCACACTGGATGAAAATCTTGCCAAATATTACCAAATATTTGGCTGAGCCTCTGCTTCAATTCACCCTTTCCTCTTTTGTAAAAGTAATATATATGCTAAAAAAGCAGCCTCACACAGCTGTACTTCCCAGGTTCATGTTTACCCTTTGCTGCTAGAGCAAGTTTATAAAGGAGAGGGTAAAGGACTGCTCCACAATACCCTCCCTGCTTCCTTTCTCTCCCCTCCCTCTCCTCCCTCTCACTCACCCACTCACTCACCCACACATTTAACATATTTTATACTATAGCTCCAGGAAATTACAGGCTGCATGCTCAGGAGTGCTTCCCCACCCCTGTGGAAAGTCAAGGTGGGGGTCCGTTTCTTACCATGTCCGTCTCACTTTTGCTCAAGCATTTTGCCAGCCAAGAAGCAGGGGGAAAGATGCACCATCTCAGTGTGTATGTATGTAGTGTAGTCTTGTAGTACTGGGAGGATTACATGTCTTTAGTATTCTGGTACTATTCTGGCTTGACACATTTACACATCACCTCCTCCTCTACCCAGCTATGGTTAATACCGAGTGGGTAAGAAATTTTCCGCTCCAGTTATCTTCTACACTGATTCAGTGGTGTTAGTTCTGCTGTCACAGGAGGTGTCTGAACAATAGCTAAACATCAACCTCTGTCCATTTTGTACTAGGTTATACAGTCAGTGAAATGACCTACAGTCAAGGGCAGCTTATGGAGCAGTGGGGTAACTCACCTATTACTGCTCTGTGAACCAAGGGAAGATGGTGTTATTTAGTACAAATCTGCTGTACCACAGTACATTCTGCCTTGGGCATCAGGATGTAATATGACTAGTGCCACAGAAGTACTTTGGATGTACTAATAACTGAATAGATCACTTGCGACCAGAGAAAGAGCAAAGCAAATACTCATGACCGAGGCCTTTAAAATCTTTTCACTCTCACAATCTTTAGTAGTTAATTAGAAAAGATTGCCTAGCACCTCAAATTCCATGCCAATCCCTTCTTGCCTTCCTTGATAGTCTAGCCTGCTTACTGCAAGCCAAGAAACATAAAACTGACAAGGATGACCATTGTTGTATGATGGGTTTTCTTTCAGAAACTTACTGTGCTCCAGCACAGTAGGTCAGAATAGATTCCCCATTACTCCCATAGGAGATCTTACTGTTCTAATGGCTTTAATGGCCATCGTAAATTTATTCATGGCCACATGTCTGTGTGAATACTGTTCCTTAGCTTAAACAACTCTTCTCTCTAGTGTTTTTTATTTTCCTGTATGCATTTGTTGACAATGCTCCTATTCCTTTCCCTGTTCATTTTACCAGCCTGAAAAATTTAAACTCTTCTAGAAATGCTTCACACAATTCTCCTGGTGATCCTCATGGCTCTGCCTTGCAGGTCTCAAGGTCTCACTTCATTGGTATTTGCACTGTATCGTTCGATTTACCTTCATCATGGTGGCAGCTGGCAACAATCCTGAGGTTCTCACAAGTTTTTATTTCCAAAGTATGAGTTCCTTCCTTGTAGCTGAATTTTTGCTGCTAGTCCCCAAAGGGTGTATCTTCCTTAAGTACTGCATAAATATGCTTAATATACTACATATTAAGCCACTATACACAGACAAGAGACACTGCTATCACAGCTGAGTTGACTATTTAGTCTCCAACTGAGTGCCTAAATTCAGAAATTAGGTGTACCCCACAATGAAGTCTGTCAAGAGATCTCTTTGCTAGGGATGTTCAGATTATTCCTATTATGTACTGACAGCTCTTCATGAACAGACACAGTCACTTCTGAATTTGCCCAATTGTTTCTAAAAAGTCAGATCCATACAGCATTACAAATAGTTTTGGAACCTCTTATGGAACAGCATTCCTTTACCGTAGGCAAAAAACCTCAAACAGCTACAATTTTCCTGCAATGCATAGCAAACAGCTTTGTAACCACATATTGAAATGAGGTCTCCAGCATGTGACTGAAGTTGGCTTAACTATGGTAGTCGTCATGGTCAAAAGAATTAGAGCAATAAGCCGTGAATCTATTTAATTATTTCATAAATACCTTAAGCCAAGCCATCAATGTACTGAACTCTATTTTTGTATTTGATAGTAACAAGCAACAAATATGTTACACTGGACTGCGGTATGTCTTGCTGATAGACATACTATATCTCACCAATAGAGGCCAGATGGAAGATCAAACAATGCAATATAAGAGACAAATCCCTGTGATGAGTTGTTTATATACTTAGCTGACAGCGAAACTAAAAAATGTGGTCTATCTGCAGCTGCTTTCACTGAAGTTCAGGAAATTTGGATTGTTGAACCACAGGAAGCTGTCATGAGTTGATCAAAACTGGAACAGATTCTTGTGGAGCCTTTTTTCCATTCTGTGTTTCACATGACTTGTGGCTACTGCAGAAAACTTGGTAACTACTGTTTCGCTCAGGCACTTTATCTAATTATAGCTACTAAACCAGAAAACTATTTCCCAAAAATGTGATCACATTTTCTTTTTCAAAATACTGAATACTTTTCAACTACATCACAAGCATCTCACTAGGAAAGGCAACATTTCAAACATTTTATTAAATATATAGGATTTAATGATGTAAAAGTTGCCTCCTCTGTGCAAGCCAGACCATAGTCATCTTTAAAAAGAAAGCCAATTTTTTTTTACTTTCTCTGAGAAACCAAGATGGAAAAGGACAACTTTAATATATAACCACAGTTCTAGAGTAACCTGCCAAGCCAGACTCATGAGTCTATCTTCTTACCTGCTAATCTTTATTTTCTTGCCAGTTTTTTATGACCTTTTACCATTTACCCCTGGTTTGCAAGTTGTACCTCTCCTCATATCCCTGTAAAGAATGCAGATAGCAATGGAAGAACAGAAGTGCTTATAGTAGGAAGAAATTATGGTTATGGAACTAAACATGGTGTCCATTTGGAGGGACCCCTTCACTTGAAGAGTCTCTCCAGACTTGGTGCAGATGCTGAAGGTGGACATACAGGACAGGGCACATGGACAACTATAATTCATGAACCCTCTACATTTCTAGGCCCTTATATGGTACTACACTACAGTACTGATACTATATACAATAGTCCCAACTCTTCCCAACATCTATGTTCAAATTATCAATAATAGACAAGAAGACTTCTTTGATACTCTTTTTCTTCCAGCCTGCATTGTGTGTGTGGCAGAAGGTGGTCAACCAGGAACACTAAAAAAATGCAGACACAGACTACACTCTCACAGTCAGTACTACGTCGTAGCATGTGCAAGAAAGACAAGAATCTCCAAGACTGCTGTCTTACAACAGCTGTCTCCTCAATGATCCCACCTGCATCCTCCTCCGGGAAATTATAAATTCCAATCACTTGTTTGGATTTGGCTTTGTTTAAATTGTTCTACAGTACAAATGAGACATTTATTGCTTGTGGAGGGTAGGTCTAACAACACTCTTGCTTTTTATTGCATTTTTTTTCTTACTGTAAGTTTGATTTTTGACACTTACTGCCATCTAACTGCAGCAAAAATGGAAGCCACAGATGTGGAGAGGGGGAAATAAAGTTTTATTAAGTGCAAAAATGGAACAAAAAATGCAGTATAAATCACTGAAATGACCCATTACTTCAAACCAACTGTCATGTGAATTCACTTATAAATTGACATATACATGATCAGGCAAATCAACACAACTGCAGTCTATAAAAGTCATATTAGCAGCTCCTTTTCTCTAGGGACTGGTAAACAGAAAGCAGGCATTTCCAAGCCCTGATTAAAGTCAGTAAGTCAAGATATAAGAGCAATAAGAACAACATCTGGTGTTAATATGAGGATGCATATCCTTAATTTCCCTTGTCTCCCTTTACCACAGCATGGGCAGTGACGATCAGCTATAGAGATTAAATGACTGTGTCACAATACCATTCTGTGCAAAAATATTTGCCCTTTTACAGATATTGAGTAGTTCATTGTACTACATCTGAATGTCTGCTTTGCTGGCATTCAAACAACTTTGGAGTTAATGCCATTTAGCTTTCAACCCTCCTTATGTCTAGTCCTCTGGTATTCTATAAAACCTCAGTGCGGTCCAATTCTGTATGGTCTCACAATCTTCAGGGTAGAGCTTCATGAGGTATAGCAGGTATATGCAGTTATATCATCTCTCCAAGCTGAGGTGACGGGGCGTTCATGGCAATGCAATCTCAATTTATAGTAGCTGATTCTCATACAGGGTGCGCTCAGTCCAGAGCTTTTAACAAACCACGTGCACTATCCATATTCTCATGCATAGTATAACACATTTGACACTTTATGTTGTTAGGCAATACATTGACGACAGCATATGAAAAACTATGTGGCTGAGGAGCAAGTTTAACACCTCAGTTAAGCACCAGGAAAGTTACTAACTTTTCTGTCAGATGTTTGGCCAAGAAATGGACGTGCCTAGTATGTCCGATGGCATTTCTGAAGCAGGGACAATCATTAGGCCTGCAGGAGAATGTTAAAACTGATCTGTGCTTACAAATCACAGGGAACACTGGTAGAGAAGAACTGAACCTTGAGAAAGATTTGGAAATATAAAGACACACATATCTACAGAGCAGAAATCCTCTGCAGTAAAAGCTTAAGCCAGAGAACGGCTTTTGCCCAAGAATCACATTTCAATAGCTCTTTAGTTGCCTGGCAGAAAGAGGGAGACCTCTTGGAGCTGATCTGAAGGACACCACAGATGTGTGCCTATTCCTTTGTTCCTTTTCATCTCCATGTTAATCTGGCAACTGTGTTGTCTCCATTTTGCAAATCCACATTCAGCCTTTACTTTTACTTGAACATCAGTCAGAAACTATGCTTGATTACAGGATATTTGACAAACAACAAGGTATTTCATTCTCATGAATCTTGAGACATTGCCATGACACCTAGCACTCCAGTTGTGTTCTCAAGTGCACTGAGAAGGTAACGGAGCTCCTCCACTACAGCTGGATGAATTAAGTGTCAGTGCCAAAGAGATGCCTTCTCGGAACTAGCATTAGTTGAATGCAAGCCGATGAGAGTGGGCTGAGCCTTGATGGTCTCCTAGCAAACTGATTTTCCAAAGATTTTCCAAAATTATTCTCCATTGATTTCTCCTCATTGGTACTAGGAGGAAATATGGTTCCATTTTATCCAGGAATTTATGTCAGATTGGTATCTTCTGCCAGGCAGCTAATAACAAGGGAGGATTACCATGGTTTTGAATGGCATTACTAAGTTTTTTTTAAAAAATAACACTAAGTACAAATGTTCCAAAGGATTAGGAGTATATGTACATACCAAAGATCTCATTTTCACATTTTCTGCTTGACATTGCCAAAGCCTGCATGCCAAGCTCTCTAGGGCAGGAGCCATTTGGGTCTACTCCCAAGCAGGATCCTTAGGAAATACCAAAATACAAAACCAAGAGCATCTAAATAATAATGCTTTGCAAATACTGATATATTTATTGAGGGGCCTCAAAAAGTATGTAGGTATAACTAATATCATTCTACATTACTGGAAAATGTGAAATCAAAATGTTTTGCATTGTGCTTCTTGCCATGTGGTAAGTCCTAAGCAGAATCAAATTTCTGCTCCTTGTGCAGATCGCTGAGGAAACTCTCTGGAGTAGCATTTAGCATTGGGGTTAACATCGTCCTAGCCACTGTAACATTGTCTACATTCTTCTCAGATCTCAGACTTGGCCTGTTATGAGCAACTATCTTCCCAAAGTAAGTGTACAGTTTGTGTTTTCTAGTACTTAGCAAAATGCACAGTTTGCTGCAGCATCTTCTGTCTCCAGAATTGTTATATGACTACATTAAACTCACAGCCCTCAGTCCATGGTTGAGCCCCTTCTGAGCCTAGGTCAGGATTATTAAGGTGCCCTTTGGTGTTTATCTTGGTAGGTTTCGCTGGCATCAGGTACCGAAGGTTCTTCCAAAATCTGGAATTCACAGGAAGAGACTTATCCTTCTTCCACTTCACAACCCTCTTTGATGGTAAAAGAGACAGTGATTCTGGCAAGAAATTGTAGTCACTTATAGGCATATATTCAATTAATATGATCTTAGTTTTCCTTTCAACTAGGGCTTTATGCAGTCCACTCTCAAGTTCATATATGGCTCTGTCAGAAACGTAGTTCTGGCTCAGTATAATGATTAATCTTCGACTTTTGTCAATGAATGAATGGATATCATCGACAACCGCTGCAAATTAAAGATAAATGTGTTATTAAACTAAATTGAAAGGACAGGCACTGAATCGACTTATCCTTTAACAATCGCACATGTACCAAAAATGTTCCCCTTATAAAGTGACAGCATGTAAGCATCCTGTCCCTAAGAAGAGATTAATATGTATTACAGATTAAGAGTCTGCAAAAATGAGCTCAGGTATGGCCAAAGCTTGTTCTCTGGAGAAGACAAAACCTACATACAATCTCCAGCTACCCTAGAGAGCTGTCTGTCAGTAGTCACACGAGTGGAAGGTGACAGCAAAATTTATTTTTCCTCCAACCAGACATCTCTTTGCTCTTTCATAATAGACACCTTTGGAGTGATTCCACAGAAAGTCACCAAGAGCAACCTGTCTCCAAGTATTCAGTAACTCTCAGGTTACTCCTTCCTTTACATCACCAAATACCCAAATCTATTGCCAGTAATATAAGATTGAGAAGACTAGCATGTGATGACAGAATGAGTTCCAACTGCGTTTTAGATCCATGACTTTTGTCATGACAAGCGATGAATGAAATCAAATGGTGATACCCTTCAAACATCCATGCACCACATTGAATTCTCATGCACAACTTCCTGTTATTGCTTCAGCACCATGGGACAACAAGGTCTACAGAAACCAGAGATCTAGAAAACATGCCTTGTAGGGAAAAGCAAAGCAAATTGCAGGAGTAACCTAAAGAAGAGAAAACTGAGAGAAGAAGGAGGCTGACAAGGGTGTTATAACACACCAAAGGCTCCTGTAAGTAGAAGGCAATACTCTGTTTTCCATATTCACAATGGATCAAGGAAATGAGCTAAAACTATTGAAAGAATCAGACTGAACACTTCAGAAAGCCTTTTTTTAATACTTAAGGGGAAAGAATAACTGGGAAAGAATGGCTTGGGAGAGTTGTGGCACCGATCTCAGGTTAGAAAAATATGTCAGGAATGGATACAAGGAGAGAAGATCCTGCTTTGTGAAGGAGGCTGACTGACCTTATTGTTCTGTATTTTTAACAACAAAATCCTATTCCTCAACTAGATCTTTGGACTAAATGGAATCCCCCAGTATCTTTTTTCCAAGCATCTGCAAAAGGCCATCTATTCATAGGCCATTTAGAGAAACAAAATTCCATGTTCTCATTTCTATTTTGTTATGGCATCCATTACACTCACAAAATGGTTTCAACCACCACACTGAAGATACAACAAACATACAAGTTACCTGAGAATAACTAGTACCTGAGACACCAGCTGCTCTGTGCAGTAAATGTGAGTACATTCATAGGCGCCTGCTCTCCGCCAAAGCAGAGCAAGAGCACTATTACTGTGAAACATCTGACATCTTCTGTGTTCTCACCTTAACTTTCTCCATGCTAGCTTTTGCATCTGTTCATCTTGGTTTTGTGTAATTAAAGATATATGTGTGTATGTGTGTACATCTATATGAATCCATAAATACATCTATAAAATATGTAAAATGTGTCCATGCGAACTTTGCATGCACATAGTCTAGATTAAATGAGAAATGTAGCATTTCAATGCACGACACATTTGACAGAATCCCTTCTAATTACAGACTTTCATCTTTGTATGAAAATGGTGTGCCTATTTAATGACAAGAATATTCAACACTTACCTCCTCCAGGGGATACATCCCTCTCAAATATACATAACTTGTACCCAAAGTTTTCTTCTAATATCATGGGTAATATCTTCAAAGCAAATTCTCTCTCTTCTTCAGTAGGGGAAATGCAGTCCTTCAGGTAAGACACAAATGCATCATATTCTTTTCCATCTGGAAAGAAATCACCAATTGTTGTCTTGTTAGCAACTATTAGAAATACAGTATGTGATCCACCATTCTGGTTTTCAAAATTATTGCCTCAGTAGCAAAGCATCTAGAAACTCCTGTTCTTTCTTTTGATACTCCGAACAGTCTTCAAACAAAAAAAAAAATCCTGAATCAATTTAAATTTGAGACAAAAGATTCTGATTGAATTTGGCAAATATTTGAAAAGAACATATCCTTTCTACATTAAGGTGTTTTTTAAAAAATCAGATTAATTTAACTAGTTAATGTCACATCTGTGATGATCAAGAAAATGAAGGGAAGCAAAAAATGTGTCTGTAACCTAATAAGAATGCTATTTAAGTGATATTGCAGATTTCCACATTTATTTTACTCTTTGTCTAAGACTATCAAGTAGTTCTGTAGAACAGGCACTGGCAAAAGAGAATAAACCAATTTATTATTTTAACTATAAGAGTATACCATGTCTGGTCATGCTTTGAGCAGTAATTTACAAACAAAAAGCCAAGACCAAGTCTACCACACTGAGTGATATCTAACTGAACCTTGCCACAGAACAATCTGGATTGATACAGCGTCGCATATAGCTTTGCATCTTAAACTGTACTACTTTGCTTCCCTTTCCGGACACTTTACTACAAGTAGTTCATAAGAGAGAGCACAAACTAAAACCCATGAAACATGCAAGAGCTCTAGGAGTAGGAAATCCATTGCCTAGTATCAGACAATCAGTTCCTCCAGGGTGGCCTAGTCCAGGTTCTCGGAGATCCTCCCTGTAAGCCAGTGTATGCAGCGAGAGCTAACATCAACAGATAGATCCCTAACATTGGCAGGCATAAATGACACCCACCCATTACTGAGAAATCGCCAACCACTGCAGTTTATTCAAGCTATATTCAAGCTGATTTAGAGACTAAGGAGGGCTAAGAAAATCAGGTACATATATGCCACAAGTTTTTTCACCACAATTTTCAGAAAAGTTATACCCAGAACTGGGAAACTGTCAGGCTTGCTCCTTAAGTCAAGGTCACAGCGAAGCTGCCTGGTAAGATACTGGTAGTGTGCTCTCCTACTCTTCTTAAGTGCATTTAGTGACAAACCTATAAACATTGCAATGGCCTCTACAGTCAAGGAAGCATTTTAACCTTCACCTCACTGAAGGGCATCAGTGTGGTTAAAACAAATTTCCATCAGTCTGCCTGTCTGACAACTCCAGAGAGCTCATACTCTTTACAGATAGATAATTGTAAACTTCTCCACCCTCATCAACTTTTGTGATGAAGAATATGGCAGAACAGAGAGCATCTGAACAGAGTCTAACCATGTCCCTTCCACTACCTGCTCCAGAGGCAGCTTCTTCGACGTGTTTATCTGCTGTTACTGCCCCAGGTGTATAACAAACTCACTTTAGCACCTGACCATCAAGTTCTCTTTTACATATTCTTTGCTGTTTCTACTCACAAAACTCCTGGATTTATTTTGTCTCTTCCTCAAAGATGATTGGTTTATAGAACCTACCAGAAACTATTTTTTAATCAATACACTTATTTCAACATCAGCATTAGCCAAGTCATACCTCCAGCAGTGTCGTCTCTTCTGCATATGTTCCTGTAAAATAGAACTAAGTCAACTCTAAATATCACACAGACAAACACCGCAGCTACGGCAACACATGCAAATAGTACAGCAAGGACCATTCCAGCTGTAAATATGTGCAGAGGCAGATCTCGGGTGTTCCCTGTAAAATAGAAACCCAGGAAATTATAGCTTTAACAAAGAGTATTATGTGACAAGATTACTTTAAGATGGCATCTTAAAATCACTCCAAAAAATCACAATGTTGATGTGAATCCTTTCCTGCTAATACTTCAAGCACATATGCATGCTATTCGTCCTGAGATGGAGAAGAACTACAGAACATGGATTACTCTAAAAACTGGAGAAACAATCTTGCACGCATTCATACACCCTCCACATACATAAGTGAACCTCATGTGGGATCAAGACTGATACTACAGATCCTCATAGATGTACAGCATCCCAAACTGGTGGTCACCCACTTTTATGATGAGTTTTCTTCAGGTTCTTTATTATTTCCTGTTATTCTCTACCTTTCAGCCCTCTCTCTGTCCATCCATAACAGTCCTTAATGTCCCCTTTAATCTTTGGCCAAGATATTTTTTTTCTTCTGTCTCTAGTTTCTTTCAGGCTTTTTTTTTTTTTTTTACCTTAATTATTATTCTGTTATCTTTGTCTTTTTAGTTCCAAAGAGAGATTTTTAACCCTTAAATCTTTGTCAAGTCTTTATGAAGGCACTGTCAAGTCATGCTCATTGTAGTCTGTATTTGATTTGCTTTATTATATGCATCATCTTTTGACTATAAATGTGAAGTACTACTATGTGGTAGAGGTCAGCTTTCCAGAGCTAGAAGGATAGCGTGCCTGACAAGAGAGAAACTATCGACTAGAACGTTTCAGGCATTATCAGGAATATAAAAGACTGACCTTTCCAGGAAAAAACAAAAACAAAAACAAAACAAACAACCAAAACCTCAGATTTTAATTTTAGAAATTGCTGCTTAATAAACAAAGTAATCCAAACAGCAGACTCTGGGCTGCACTAAGCTTTAGGTAATTAAACCCTGCGATCCCACCAATCTGATGAGTAAGAGAGCAGAGGGAATGCTCTGCCATGGGGTCTAACAAAGTGCCGCCCAGGGATCTGTGAGCCAGAGCATAGCTCAGCCTCCCCAGCTGTGTCCACAGCAGCAGCGGTTGAACTATGGAGCCCTCACACAGCTGCTCTAGCAGACGTAGCAGCAACCCCTGCGGCCCCTGTCTCAGAGCAGGAGGAATCACCCATGGGGGTCATTAGGTCCAGCATTAGACAGACCAGGGCCTTCATAAGCACGCAGACGTATCTGGAGAGATGTTCTGAAATCAGTACCCTGCCCTCAGGATTGAGAAGGCTGGCACAATTAATAATTACGTATGAGGAGTATGATTCATAGATTATACCGTACCTTTCTTCAATTTCACTATTTTTATTTGTGTTCTTTCATCAGCTTGCAACATGCAGGTGAAATTATGATGCATGTCCTCATCTGTTACTTTTTTAATCCGTAGTAGCCTTGTGACAAAGAACTTGTTTCCCACCCTGCAACAAGGAGTGGTGTTAGCAACACTATCTGTACAGAAACCTACAACCAGCTGAGAGGCAGATTTTGAGAAAGAAGTTCTAAAATAACCTCAGACATTTTACTGAATTTGCAGTCCACAAAGGGCAGGACATTATCACATACAAACAAAAGTGCAGTATTTTCAGGAAACCTACTGTAATTTTTTGAACTCTTCTTCACATATTGAAGGTTCATTCTCAGGGATACCTGAGCATTTTTCTGGAAACTTTTGATCAATTAACCAGTAGAGGCTGGCATCTTCTCGCATATCTTCTCGCGTATAATAACCCAAGAAACCTGTGCAATTGAGTATCTCTTCTTTACCTAAAAAAAGCATAACATGAGAAGGTCTAGTCAGAAGTAGCATTCATGTTCACAGTGCAGTAAAATGCCAGCTTTCCAGGCAATGTACCCCACGAGCTGTGCTCCTTTCTGGACTTCATAGCCCCTGCACGGTTTCATACGTGTTCCACCTGCGCTGGTGGTGGCCAGGACTGTCAGCCCTCACACTTCTCATTTCCCTGCAGAATAACATCCTCAACTGCATCAGGTATTAAGGGGATTGCTCATTATTGCTGTTCGCTGAACAAACCAGACATCTTTCACACATCGCTCCGTAGGGTTTGCTATCTACAAAAGAAAGCCATGAAGAGCTGGTTTCTCATCACCTCCACTTTCTCTTGCTGGTCATAGCAGCAACCTCAGCTTCGGCCTCTGTAAAAGGGTAAATTTAGTGTACTTGTATATGAGTCATGGAATACACTAGGCAAAATATAACCGGATGTGACGATGGATCAGATCCAGGAGGGTCCACACACAATTCTTAGTTTGATTACACTTAACCAGACCATCAACCATAAAAAGATCAGAACAAAAGCATATATATGCAGTAGCTACCACAATGATTCTTGTACTAATTTGATACCTATTTCTGTTTCAATTTCTTCATCGCGTCCAACTATCTCCAAACTTACAGCCTCTGGTGCATCTAAAATAGAAAGAAGTACTGCTATTGAAGTAATAGTTTCCTTACATTCTACCACAGTAAAAATCACACATTTGCTTTATTTCTAAAACTAATCACATAGATTCCATTTAATTCAAAGAACAATATCTGGACTCTGGCATTACCAAGTAGTTTAAAACACAGTATGTCCTGTTGAATTTTTTTCACATGCATACATATACAGTGCACAATTTGCAATAGTTGGAAAGGCTCTTCCTCAAAACTCTTAATACATTTGCATGACTTACTTACAGAAGCTAATTTTGAAAAAAATAAAACTGCACAGAAAACATACTAAATAAATTTTCCAAATTTGGTAATATGTCATATACACTTCTTCTTCTGCTTTTTTATTTTTTAAATTATTGCAAAATAGTTCAGATAGATTACCAGATTTGTTCACCCTTCTATATATTTATCAAATGAGAGCTGTAATTAAAAATCTCTATAGTAAGGAGAACATAAAAGCATGCTTCAAAATTTTAGAAAGCTTTCTTACCTTCTTCTACTACCAGCTTAATCGTATTTGTGCTGTGGTATATCTTTCCTTCATGACTGATTAAAATTTTACAGGTATATATCCCAGAGTGCTGTACTGTTAAGGTTTTAAAATCCAGTTCCTGCTCTGTTTCATTTTCATAGTTCTTACAGTCCTGAATCAATAAAGACAGAAAATACTATTCTGTAGCAAACGTACCTTCAAAACCTTAAAAAAGTTAAAAATAATTTTTGAAACAAAGTGTCACCATCATTCTTTCACTATCTCAATGACATTTATCTGACCCAAAAGAGGTGGGGGCCCAATTTTCAGTCATGGTCACTTAAATGGAACATTTGAACATTTAACCCATTAGAAGTTGAGAGCACTGCAATTCCAAGTAAGCATCTCAGTATAAAAATATCGTATTGGGAATTTAAATGCACTGATCTATTTTTTTCAAAATGATGGTTTGGGTCTGTAGGCGTCACCTGCATGTGGCCAAAAGTTGTCTCGACTTAGGAGGAGATTTCAGATTAAAGGAAAATACCTCAACAACAGGGAAAGTGACCATCTCAGAGGGTGACAAGAGTTGGACTCACATTTGTTTACCCTCCCTATCCTCCAAAACAAACTCTGGTGTTCTTTTTTTTTTTTTTTTTTTTTTTTAAATTCATAGCACATGCTAAGTGAAATGTCCGGTGAAAATGCAGCAATATTTGGTTCTGGTCTGAATTACCTTAGATCAAGAAGGGAAATGATCACTGCCAGAAATTGTCCAGGGAATGGACGTTTCCTGGATGCATATGCTTACTACCAGATTCTTATACAAAAGGCATGTGTGGCCATCCCTGTTTTATCTATCTCAGCTTAGGGTGTGATGTGAAGGCTTTGAAAATTTTCACCCAATCAAGTACCAAAGGACATTTAGGCGCACGGATGGCTGCTTCATCTGTCTCACACGGTATTAGGCATTAAAATATTAGGCATCGGTATACTCAGCTTAGCCGTGAGAGAGGTCAGTCTGAGGTATGGTCCTTTACTGAGGAAAACATATCCACCTATGGCCCTATCCATCAATGGTCCTATCCTCCCAGGCCCCAAAAGACAAGGAAGCAGGGCTGTGGCTCATTCTGCCAGGCAGAATCCAAATGCCCATACTTAAGCTGTCAAAATCCTCTCCTGAAACTGATTCAACACGGAGTGAACAGGGTCTGTTACTCCAACCAGGACACCTGAGAGGAATAAGGAGCACTGGTCAAGCTGATGCATAGGAACAGGCTGGAAGAAACCTATTCATGGTGCTTCATCCAATGGTTGAGCACAACAGCCAACAGTTACAGGTGCTTACACAACCATCATCTATGCTCTGACAAAAGCTGGTAGAGAGAAGACTGATGATTTGCCTAAAATGAACAGAACTGGATCTGTTACACATTTTGTAAAAAGTGTTCAGAAACAGCAAAATTGAAAAGTTTGCAGTTACTTTACAAGCACATGCCAACAGTAAAACAAATATCTTGGCACATCATTTAGTGTCAGGATAATATCTGTATCAGCAAAGTAGCAGCTGGCTAAACCAGCTGCTGGCTAAATCAGCAAATAAACATGTGTCTCTGATATTTTACCATTCCGAACTACCAGTTTATTAATAATTTCTGATTACAGGTGCATTTTTCTAACAAATCTGAGAGCAGAGAAAATCTTTCTTTTGTATATCTGCTTAAAGGTTTTTTCCCTAATAACCTGAGAAATCAAAGCTTTACAAGGTTTGTAGATGCTTCTAAAAATTTGTAATTAATTTTTCCTGCAATCAGAGGTTTTGTTTCTATAGCCGATGATCTGAGTGACACTGTTTCAGTGATTACCTTGTACCATGTTATGCTGTCATTTTCATTAACAGACAAATAACTGCATTTCAGTGAATGACCAGTTCCAGCATTTTTAATTTCTGTAGTTAAATGATTTTTGTTGAAACAGCTGCTTTTGTTTCTTTCAAGTACATTCAACGTCCACTTTTGAATTGTGAAATTTTGTTTTCCATTGCTATGAAAAAAACATTAGCAAAATCAGTTTTAGGAGCTTTTTAAAGGAATGTAGTTTAGTGAGTTACACAACAAAATACAAATAAATTCTCTAATACATCCGTTAGGTAACAAGTACGTCTACAGTGGCTTAATTATTTGTATTCTGCTTTACTACTTTTCCACCCCCAAACATGTGTTATTTCCCATAAAAAAAGAGATTATCATCTAAACTAAATCATCTATCACAAAAGGTTTGACAATACAATTATGTCTATGAAATATGACAATATATGCTATATCGACCAGCACAAGGATGCAACAATCTGTGGCACCGTGTATAGTTACAAGTGAGCACAAAAGAGTTTTAGGACCTCAGATCAGCTAGTGATTTTGCAGGTTTAATCTCCCATGCATTGCTAAGGCTTAAAGCAGTAACTGAAAAATATATTTGTAAAATATGTCAAAAATAAGATGGACAACTCTGCTATTGTTCATAAAGCAACACTATTCATTGTTTGATCCTGTGTAGACAGTCACTGATATTTTGGAAATATTTCTAAACTATGCAAGTCTCATGAATTACAGAATCACTTATGGATTCAAGCATGTCTGCAACAAAAGGCACTTCAGAAAGGATTCACCTCTTTGTCTTTCAGTCTGCACTGATCAGATCTACAGTAGCTGGCCACCCCAGGGTGACTGGAAGAGCCAGGAACTACCACTTCTAAAGCAGAGTCATCACATCCCATGCAATATCTATAAAAGCTCAGGTGAATATGCTCCAGAAATGCCTCTTTTGAATATCTAGGAGCTGACCATTGTCATTCAGATATCTACTATGTTCTATCCACATATTCCTCTAAAGAATCAGATTATAGCTGTGAGTTATTTCATTGCTGGATATGTCCAAATACATGACTACCAAGGGTAAAGAAGCTGGAGGACTTTTGGCTTAAGTTTGGCAAAGTTGGCCTTTCACAAAGTTAGGACTTAAGAGAAAGTCATATGCTGCTGTGAGTTAATGGGTGAGATTTCGCAATTAGTGCATTTTTTACTGAACAAGTAGGGTCTGACAAAGCAAGAGCAGCAATCACAGAGCACTTCCCTCCAGTGTCAGTCATAAATATGTTTGAATCTTTCTGTCTCCAAGAAAAGAAAAAGGAATCATTCCCAGGAGAACTGAAACTAGTCAAGAATCATTTTGATGAGAAGGGCTAAGAGGACAAAGCAGTTGAAATGGAGAAGCAAGCCTGACGAGTGTATCAGCTGAAACACCATTCTTCACTGACATACCTTTTACTGTTATAAGATGCAGAAGAACTATTAGGACATCATTTATATGATGAATTTAGACCGAATTTTGGGTTGTGGGGTTTTTTTCCCTTATTAAGCTCCCCAAACAGCTGTGTTTATGTATTTTGCTCACCCTCTTCGCATTGTAGCCCTTTTTCAGCCTACACAGGTTCTCCTTGTTCTCCTTACTCACTTGAGATATTCATTACTCATAATTGCAATTGACTATCTATCTAAATCAAAACATAGTGGTTTGGTTTCTCAATCAGCTAACTATGGTGTCATAAACAGGAAAAACCTTATCAAAATTTTTCCATCAGAGAGGTACTCACATGGGTATTCACGGTGGGTGGAGTCCTTCTCACCTATTCTTCAACATCACATTTACACATTTAAACAAGAGCTACTAATCACAGTCAGCAGTGGGACCACAGTCAATAGCCACCCTTTTAGAGTGCAGTTTACGTGACCTATTTTATATGTTTGGTTTAGGGCAAGATAATCTGTGCCCCAGAAAGGCCTCTCTCTGTCCTTGACATTAAAGGTACCTAAGATAAGTTTATGTGTACACGTCAACACTAGTTCCAAGTAATTCCACCAAGTCTGTGCATTTCTTTAGGCATCACACTAGTATCTGAATACTGCTGGAGAGGCAATTACAGATCTAGCCATAAAATACATATGATTTTACTATCTAGATTAAGCAGATGGAAGAAAAGGATCAATAAAGCCACAAGTTCTTCTCAGCACTGTCACTCCACAGAGGCTTTCTTCTGTGATCATATCTGGTGAAATCACTTCAAAAAATATGAGGATTTCACCTGAAGTGGATCAAGATATTCTACCTGATGAGCCAAAATCTGGCAAGAAGCAGCTCCCTGGAAGGTGACAAAACCATACTTATGTAAACTAAGATTAATTTGGCTTATATAATTTCTATTTGTCTGCCATATACATGATTTTCAACAAAAAAATCATAGAATCATAGAATGGTTTGGGTTGGAAGCGACCTTAAAGATCATCTGGTTCCAACCCCCCTACCATGGGCAGAGACACCTTCCACTAGACCAGGTTGCTCCAAAGCCCCATCCAGCCTGGCCTTGAATGCTTCCAGGGATGGGACATCCACAACTTCTCTGGGCAACCTGTTCCAGTGCCTTACCACCCTCACGGTGAAGAATTTCTCTTCCTTATATCCAATCTAAATCTACCCTCTAATGCATTAAGTTGTACGGTTTAAACTGCTAGTGTCTGAGCTGTTCTATTTCTATCCTGGTTTTCACTTGCTGTGATTCTTTAGTGATAATTTGTGGGGAACAAAACCATTTCTGGCTTAACAGCCTTTCAACTCCCCCCACCAAACCCACCAAGAAGGAACAAAAAAAACTAGCTTGACTCAGGAGAGGATACAGGGAAGTGAAAGCACTTAGAGAATATAAACCCAGTTTACTGGATACATAGCCAACTCTAAGTCATCCCTTAGCTATTTCACTGCAACAAGCCAGTGTTATCTCAATATTTCAATCTACTGCAAGAAACTGTCACTCTCTCTTCCAAACTACAATATTAACTCTAAATGTGTGTGCTCCCACTGTTTTCAACAGTTCTAAACACATAGAAAAAGTGAGCAGTATTAGGATCTTAAAACGTATCATGTGTTTATCATGGAACTCTATACGTTCATTTTTTTCAGGAACCTGTAAGTTCCCTCAGTTTCAAGGTCACCAACACAGAGCAACCAGATGACCTGCTTTTGTGTTTATCATGGAACTCTATACGTCCATTTTTTTCAGGAACCTGTAAGTTCCCTCAGTTTCAAGGTCACCAACACAGAGCAACCAGATGACCTGCTTTTTTGTATTCTGTTTTTTTTCTTTGATAACCACAGGATATAGGCTATGAAAAACCATACAAATCAGAAATCCTGCCAAAGGTGTATGACACAGTTTTTCTGCTTACCACTCCCACTAAAAGTGCATATAAAATCCTTTATTTTCAAGAAATGTTGCTGAAGATGGACACACTCAGGCTTACAGGTGATGTCTATTAATTCCTGAATTTATATCCTAAGTCTTCTATACTAACAAACACATGTGAAGACATCAACCCACACATACGCACACTTTAGCTATCTGTGCTATGTCTCAGAAGGACACTTCTGTTTTAACTGGAAAATTTCTCATTCTTTTTTAAAGTCAAAAATAAGTGGATAATACACCATAAATACACTGTTACATAATTTTCACCTCTTGCTTCTTGCACATTGTCAGTTGTAACATATCAGGAAAAAAAATCCCTGAATTTAATTAGTTTGCAAAACCTGTCAACATATGTTGTCTTACTTTTCTCAAAAATCTGCAGTATATTTAATTCTCACTTTGTTCACTAAAACTGTCTAAACAGTTATAAGCACTGTAAAAATCATTTCCCATATAGCTTACAAATACTTATCTCTAAATTAAATAGTTGAAAATAAACAAGATAAAATATACTTAGAATGTCTGCTTTTAAAACCAAAACTTTAACCTATTATAAATGCTCTGAAATGAAACTAATTCCATTCTAATTGTCATTCTTATTAAATCTTAAACAAATTCCGTAGCCCACAATAGCCCACAATTTTTCCCTATCAATAGAGACAACTAAAAGTCCTTTGTCTCTGCAGAAAATTGTTTCTGCAAATAATCTTCTGTATTTGCTGAAATGTAACTGCTTTAATATGCTTGCCAATAGTGAGAACCATCATATAAACTAAGCCCAATATCCCATTAAAATCCCATGGAAAAAATCCCCTTATGCCTGTTGTTCCAGTGGTGAGACCTGTGAAGAGTTCCTGTGTGAGGACTAAGATTCTGGCAAGTGCCTTCATTCTGATCCTAACAGAAAAATAAGTACCTGTAATGGCCTAACAGAAAAAAAATTTGGGGGAAAAAAAAAAAAAAAAAAGTTGTTTCAGCGTGATCAAAATACATTCTTTTAATTAAGAAACTTTTTTTTCCAAAATAAAAATGCTTTCTTTCAAAACTGAGTTTTAAAATGTATTAGCATAATATAGTCCTAGAAAATGAAGCATAAAAGCAGAAAATCAACACTCTTAATTCCAAATGAATGCTTTGATGTAATCAAAATCTTTCTTCTGAGTTTCTTGCTTAAGCAAATCAGCAAATCAAGACATTTCACAAAGGATTTGGACATTTTTGTGTTTTCCAACAAATACTTATTTTAACAAACTTCATCCTAATAGTTTTACTTAAGGTCTTTCCCTGTCATCTCCTCATTCTATACATACGGCTGTTTCCCTCAGTTGTGAAGTTTACATTTTTTCCATATTCATTTTACAAAGTTCTTGTAATTTATTGTGAGTTTACTGTCATTGCTCCAAGTCCTTAAAATAATCACAAAACCACAAGGATCTTGAATTTTAGACTCCTTATGACAACATTCTTCAGTAGCCTGTCGATTCAGGTATGCTCTCCGCCTATCCTCCCCCATGCCAAAGTAAGTCACAGCATGCATTTTATACCACTAGTTAGGTGCTGGCAGTAGAGTGAGTTGTTAGATGTAATAGCTTTTTAGCACCACATTTAGTGAAGTGACTGTATAGACAATTGATGAAGGCCATCAATAAAGCCAAAATTTAAAGCCAGATTCAGACTTGATATGAAAAGTACAGGTCCATGACAACAGACAAGCCCATGTTAACCCCTACCCACCAAAACCGAGCAGCTGGCTTCACCTGTGCTACTTCAGACAAATGTCTGTACTCAATAATACATCACCTTTGCATGACCTTGCACAACAAAGTAGCCAAACTACCTTACTCATCACCCGTAAAGACAATTCTCTTAAGATTAGGTTCAACAGACATGAGTAAAATTTTTCTTAAGCTTTACCTATGATTTGGATAAAGAGTGCCCTACAACTAAAAAGAAATCACATAAACCTAAAAGAAATATTCTACCAGCAGGCTTTTCATTTATAATATTTAGCATTTCAGATACCGTGACTCAGTACTTTTTAAAATAATATCAGTAAGACGATAATAATAATGATACAGGGAAGCATAAAACATGTTTTCAGCTTCTAAGTTAACTTGGAAGTTAACAATTGAAGTCTAGCTTAAAACTAAACTATCGAACTTTTTTCTGTGATGTTACTGGAGAAATGTGGAGAGCACTTTTCAGTATCCACAGTCCCATAACCTTTACGAACCAGGCAAGAACCTTAAAAATATTACCTGGAGAACAGCACAAATCATTACATGCAAAATAATCTGCTTAAAATTAATTATTGCTTCAATTGTAAATACTGAATTACCGTTTTGGTGCAAGTTAGTCATAAGAACTCCATGCAACAAAGCTTTCATTTGGTCCTTTTGTCTTTCTTGGTGGTCTAATGAAGATTACCACCAAATAACTAAGGCCCACCCTTATTTCTCCTTTTGACTCATGATGTTCTACAGCGGTAAGAAATCAAATCCAATGATCTCATTTTGTCTTTGAACAGCTCCAAGCATGCAAAGGTTTGCACAGAAACCAGCGTTCAGCTATGCCACTCTTCATTTATTACTTTACCATACAATCAGACCACTTGGCAAGCCTCATAGTGCGAGATCCACTCAACACGGTAAGAAAGAACAAGTCTGGCAGACAAGACAAGCAAATGTTTCCTTTTACTTGGCAGTGGACAGAAGGGTTGCCTATCACTCATTTTGCCAGGCAATTAATCACAAACCAGCAGAAACGCTACCTGCCTTATCAAAAGGTTTACAGAACCTTTAAAAGGCTTCATCTGCCTATAGCTATTTGTAAATATTATAGGTCTGCCTGGATGGTTATTGTGAAATGATGTGGAAAATGACACCACAGTTAATGTAGTTCCCTGCACCTCCTTTGTAGGGATGCCACTAGCAATACAAAGCAAGACAAAGAAATTAGCTTCTTCACAGACAAGCGCAAAGGCAGGATGCTCACCCACCAGCTTGCATACCCACCTGTGAGTGACAGAGTAATTCCCAGAGTCACTGAGTTCAACTGGCCAAAACTCCAGAAAATTCATTTGGGAAACGATTCTGTGTGTTTCCTTTATCAGTTGCTGCTTTCCAGCATTTTCTTTGTACCAGTTTATTGTGTATGCTTCTTCCTGAAAATGTTCTTGCATTGACTCAAGATAACAAAGGAAAAAATATTCCCCTTCTAGCACATCAATGGAGGCACGAAGGGGACACAGCTTCTCTTCAGAGAAAAAGGAAAAAAGATACATTAGGAAGCCAAGTACTTCTTTCAGAAAATGACACTAGCTTGACTTTAAAGTGATTTGATGTGCCACTGGTCTTTTATAAAGTGACTTTCCTTCAGCAGAGTGGTTTGGCAGTATTTATTTATTCCAGCAATATTTATTTCAGTCTAAGAACTCAGTTTTCCAAGTATTTATTCTACCTCACCCAAGCAAAACCAGAAGGCAAAGGAGGGTAAAAAAAGGACATTTCCCTAAGATTCTTTCACATGGGTGCAACAGTGTCAGAATGAAATGGGCATAAACAGCAGAATCTGGCCTCACTCTACAGTAAAGCAGCTGCCACAAATGGAAGGGGAAAGGAGAAATTCTTACATATGCCTTGACTTGACAAATATGGCTAATCCTCAGATCTGGTCAACTGCCATAAAAGCAGAGATCTTAAAATGCAAATTAACATTTGCATTTTCTTATCTTCTTAATTAAAACTAAATCATTATGTGGCTAGACTTCTTAAAAACTTCAGATATCTTTAGAAAAGTTGCCTTGGAATGAGATTATGTGTGTAAAATTTAGTCTCAAAGTTGGCTTTTCCAATCAGATTTCCCAAATGTACCTTTGCTTATAGAATTCATAAAAAATACAGAAAAGGGACCATGGCCTAGCATTCATAGTCAAGAATAAAATAAGCCTTCAGTCTCTATTTGTCCTGAGGTTCTCAGAGATTATTGGTGCTTAGCAGCTATTGCAACCACACTTCTGAATGGCACAAAAAGAAGCAGACTCCTTCTTTTCCTCGCTGTGGCTCTTCATACAGCCATGCTCCCATACAAGATCATCAGGTGTCTCCAGGTAGCATCTCTACTCTTTTTCCTTCACAATTTTGGTATTTTGGACCAAATTTCCCAAGTCTGGAACTGGGCTGAAATTGCCAAAACTTTTAAGATTTTATTCTTAGCTGCAAAATACAAAGCTTTCCCCACTTTAAGCAACTGTCAAGAAGATGCCACATATTCAGCAAATATTTGGAAGGTTCTGCTGTTGAAATGAGGATTTATACTTACCAGTGGCAGATTCAATGATAAACAAGAAAAAAAAAATCATCAGAGTCATTTTCTTGAGTTACTTCTCACTTCTTCTCCAGAAAAATGAAACTGAATTGTTCTTGCTTGTACTGAAAGCCTAAGAAAAACAGATTCCCAATTCATCACAAGTGCAGTGAAACAGATTCCTCTGAGCATGTGAGCAGTGTAACTATTGCCTGGTACTAAAGAGGACTTTCCAAATGGGAATTTACACATTTTTATCATAACAGCTATTTTCATATATCAGGTAATGTATCTATATTTTTCTTGGCAAGTTTATTTTAAATTCAGAAAGCACTGCAGGGTCTCCTTCCTTCATTTTCTTGTTCACTAGATGTGTTTCACATTTCTGATTAAACTGGCAATCTTATAGAAGCACTCAAACTTAGATCCCAAGCCAGCAGACACCCACCACAGGATAGGATAGTGCTTTTTTCTCCACAAAGAGTACAAACTTTGCAAGACTGGACCTTATAGAAACAGCTAGTAGAAAATTCCCTTGCCTTCAATGAGAACAGCACAATGTTGATGGATCAGACATCTTGGTGGCTGATTGTGAGCCTGTTGGAAAACAACAAGATCTACAATTTTTTCTTACAATTTTGTCTGTGGAACCAATAAGCACCAGCTGAGAGGGCTAACGTTTCCACTGAGAGGGAGGAGATGAAGAAGCTCATATTCAATTGCTTCATATCCAGTCAACTGTGCTTTCAAAGGCAAATGGAAAAACACCACTAAATAATACCAGTGTGGAGTATCTTCTCCGAGATTCCTCAGAATAGCAGGTTATCTGACAACCAAAGGCAGGGCCAGTCCTAAGGCTGTGCCTTAGTTTTGCTTACAAAACAGACAGATTATGTGTATAATAAGCTCAGTTCAACCTCTGCAGCCCAGACAGGCAACCTTGCTTAGTTACTGACCTGAACATGCATGGAGAAATGAGACACACACACAAGAGAGGTATATCACACAGAGCTGCCAAAAGAAATCTCATTAGCATTCTGTTTCTTTGGTTTTATTACCCAAACCTCTTGCAATTTGAGAAAGTGCATACTTACGGTTGTAAGATACCTCCCTGAGACTTACAGTCAGAAACTTCCCACGATCTAAACCAGTCGGAGGCGGGAGGCTACTGCATTTCCAGCAATATTCCAGAATGACATCAAGCTGTGTAGCTGCTTTCCCTCTCTTACCATTGTCCCCAGTTCATTACAAGTATGCCACCATCCCATAAATTACTGTAAGGAGATGAAAGAACTGTTTCACATCCCCTTTTTCAGACTGACTGGTAGACAGATCCAGATTTAGAAAGCAGCTAAAAGAAGCTGGATGCTGAGTACTGCACCAAGCAACTTTAAAGGGTCATACAGTAAACTCCTCAGACCTGGTTTCAGTTCCCTTCTACACATGGAGATTCAAACTGCTACACTTCACAAGGAAAGAAGGGCCTCTCTCTTTATTTTCATTTCTTGAATTTACTTTTCATTTTTCACCTTATCACATCCAGAAGAAATGCAGCTGTTACAGACTATGAAACCATGACCCACTACATAAAGATAAAATCATTTATCATCAGATTTTTAATTCTAAATCCCGTTCATTTAATTCTAAATCCCATCCCAACAGTATTTACATTTGAGCCACATGGTTTGCATACTCTTCAGTGAAACACAGGGGGCAAGATAAATGCTTTTGGTGAAACTCAGCTAATATAGACATTCTTCAAGGAATGGAATAAGATTTTTAATTTTCAGAAAGAAATTGAGAGATATTTTAAAGTAAAGGCAAAGATTCTCTGCCTAATAAAGGAGTACAGAAATACTCAATGAGCAAACTGCTAAAGCAATAGTGGGGAATGACAGTTTCAATGAAAAAAGTATTAAAAAAAAATTTAAGGCCCAAAGTGACAATAGCTTTAAGCACGTTTTTCAAATTTCATACATGCTTAAAGCCACAGATGGAATTTTAATAATTAAAAATGGTTCTTAAAAATCATTGTGCCATTGTGAAGCCAACAAAATCTTTAAACCTTTAAAAGCTTTAAACCTTTAAATCTTTAAAATCTTTAAACAAAGTTCTGTAAAGTGCAGTGATGATGCCTCATGAACCAGACAATTGTGTGTATTTTAGCATCATTATAATTATTCCTCATTTTCCTAGAATCATCAGAAGATTTGGGGTTGAAAGGGGGCTGATACATCAAAGCGATCCTCAATTTTGGTCAGGCAACTCGTTTCGATCAACACTTTTGGAAACGTGAATTTGGTCCCAAAGGGTTGTGACTTCCTTTTTTTTAAAACCATCAGACTGTTTGAACAAACATTTTGGGGTCAAGGGAGGAAAGCACTCATCTTACCTCTTTAAGGATGCCTTCTTGTAGAATTTAAGTCTTTTTCAAATATCACCATGCAGTGCCATAATTCGCGTAGGATTCATGAAGGAAACAAAAAGATCTCACAAACAGTTGCCTTAACCATACTAGGTCTAATCACCATTCTGCCAGGGTTGCTATTTATTGGTTAAAATGAAAATCCGTCTTCATTTCAAACAACACAAGTGAAGTTGTTTACTCACTCTGCAGGTCTTGCCAGGTGGAAAGCAGAGGCAGAGCTGGTCTTCCAAACTCCAGAGAGTTACAACTTGTACTTACAAATCTTCTGAACCTAATTCATCACTGAAACAGAGAGTAATCTCTCTCAGTGAGTCAATACATAGACAGCTCAGGCTGAAAAACCTCCTGAAAAAGGAAGAGTGGAATTTCTCACTTTGTGAACTGTTGATTGCAGGGAGGAAAACGGAAAAGGTAGATGTGAGAAATTCATCTTTAGTAGCATTAAAGGAAAGGTAAGAGCAGATTACGAATATTAACTTTTCTAAATGAGGCATTTGAGGGTTGATATACAAATGTTTTAGGCATCATCTTTTGCTGCTACCATCTACAATAGCACTTACGGAGCCCGTCCTGCTCCAAAGCCACCGAGGTGTGAGGAAAAGGGCCGGGGACAGCGCGGGGAGGGCGATTTTGCAGTGCCGGTGAGGGGCTGTGTGTTGAAATAAGCCCCTTTCAGAGCTAAATTATTTATGACACCTCTGTAACACGGAACAAGTATGCCAGGGCCCCGGGAGAGAGTGGGAAAGAGGTGCCCGAGTCAGGCAGCTCGGGGGGAGCGCGGCGCGGCGGGCAGGGGAAGAGCGGCAGGGAAGGCAGGGCGGGGGGGACAGGCAGGGCCGGGCCGGGGGGACCGGCAGGGTGGGGGGGGACCGGCCGGGCGGGGGGGACCGGCCGGGCCGGGGGGACCGGCAGGCTCGCTGCCCGAGCCGAGACGGAGAGATGGGGCTGGCGGGGCAAAACGAGGGACCCCACCCACGCCCCCGCACACCCGCGGAGGTGCCCTGATGGGAGGCAGGCGCTCGGCCCCGCTGAGGGAGGGAAGAAGGCGCTGCCCGCGCCCGGCTCTCGCTGCCCCCGGCCGCCTGCCCTCCCCTGCCCTCGGCAGGCCGCCCCGCCGCCCCCGGGCCCTACCTGCGGGCGCTCGGCGGCAGCTCCGCGCCGCGCCGCCCCCTCCTGCGGCGGGGTGCGGGGGCCCGGGCCCGGGCGGGCCCCGCGGGGCCGCTTCCCAGTTTCGCTGGAAAGAAGCGCTGCCCGGCGCCGGAGCGGGGGCTGGGGCCGGGCAGCAGCGCGGAGAAGGCAGGGGGAGGTATTAAGGGTGCTGGGCTGTCACCCGGTCGTGGGTGAAACCCAGAGGTGCCCCCCGCGAGCAGAGGAGGGGGGTGAAGATCAACTCTTTTTAGGAGGCGGGGGGGTCTTCTCTCTCACAACCTTTCGGGAGAAAAAAAGGCGTAAGGAGGCGATGTCTTCGGTTATCTTTAGTCGAAACCTCTCTTTCTCCGCTTTTCTGCTGAATGCCCATTGCAGGATTCTCTTCCAAGAAGTGTGATGGAAGTAGGATGGAGGTTTAGGAACGTGTATATTAAGCCCAATATAGCAACTTTTATCTCCGCTACAGCTTCCTCCCTCCCCGCCCCCCGCCCTCCGTTGCTGGACCTTTTGAGAATGAGGATATGCAAAGAGATAAACTGTATCCTGAAAGGCTGATGTTCTGCAAAGACCTCAAAAGAAAAAAAAAAAAGAAGAGAAAAGAAGAATTAAAAACCCCCAAAAGTGTAACAAAATATGGTCTGCAGGAAAAGAGAAAAGGCAAAACACATGATCCTACGATACTTTGATCAGAAACGTCCCGATTTCAGTGCTATTTGTGTCTGTGATAGCATCCCCTCTGGGGAGAGAGTAATGCAGCCTTTCAAGATGTGAAACATTTTATAGCTCCATTACTGCAAAGGGAGTGTCTGGATTCACTTCTAAATAAGCCCTCATGCCAGTAGCTGAGCCTGCTTTTTAGCCCAATGTTGATATATTGGAACTGTAGTTTCATTAGGGATTTCTGACAGCCATATTTCCTATTTGAGTACTGTTCCTGAGTAAATGAATGCTTGCCACTGTTTATTTCACATGAATGGTTTATTTGGTATGTACTGTGCAATGGTTCACTATATCACTATACTTCTAAATAAAGTTATTTTGATAGTAGCAGGAAAAAATTCCCCCCTCAGGATTTCTTTTACTTTCATATCACCCTTTTCATGTTCAGAAACTTGTTTGGTGACAGCTACTCTTTTTTCTTTTTTTTTTTTTTTTTTTTTTTACCCAGGACAGCTGGGAATGCAGAAGTTCCCAATAGGAACAGGAGGTGTCACTTCAGAGGTAAAACAAGCAGGTTACACTAAAAAAGGAGGGATTCCACAGAGCTGGCTTCTTTGCATATTTTGCTGCTGAAGTGAAGCAAAGAAACTCTGGAGAGTTTTACTGTCTCACCTCATTTGTTTTCCTCATCACAGGTTGAAACAGTTGCATATAAAAGCAATCAGACCACTAGCTAATGTAAATCAGCACAACTTCAGGAAAGCCAGCTAAGAATCTGACCCACTGTAACTACTTTAAAAATGTGTACAAGGTACTTTGCGGTGGGTTTTGATTTTATGATTCAGTGCCTGATTTTAAAACTTGAAAGAAGGCATATATCATAAAGAGGATAATGATTTTACATGAGAGTTTGAAAGCAATTTAGCAGCCAACAAATAAAATGGTAAAGTAAAATGTCACCGGCTTTTTACTTTGACAGGCTAAGTCTTGCTAGTGACAGTTTGAAAACATCTATTTTTTTTAATTCACTCTTTTGCAACAATATTTTCCGTGAGCTGTTCTCACATTCATCTGCTTTCATATCCTTTTGAAATATTCTCGTTTCTGTACTTTCATCTGTGTTGTAGAAAGTGCTGTGTTCAACTAGTCCTTTCAACTGATGTCGTTGCTAGCTCTGAGATAAATGAATATATATGAAAAGATAATAAAATTTACACTTCTTAGTCCTCAGAGTAATGCAATTTTAATGGAGAAATCATAGCCTCGTAATAGAGAAGAAACTCAACCAAAAATAACTACACCTCAAATTTTCATTATGAAAATGCCGTGATGAAAATGAAAGTTTGCACTAATATTGAAAAACAGATTTTTGTATGAAGCTCTGACCACCTGACCAATCAGCTAGGGAAGGCTGGTTACTCCTCACAGTTTTTCACATCTTCCTTTCCATCCAACATACTCTACACAGAGGTGCTAACTGAAAACCTAAACTGTGAAACTATTTCCGTCATAAATAGCAACACATCCAACTCTTGTAACCACAGTCTAAGCCTGTTTGCTTCTAGCTGGTAATAGTACTTTTTAATCTACTTCTGACATCTCTGTATACCATTTATATTAATTCTTAGCACAGGCTAAGTCATATTCTGTATTTTTTTCAGCATTTTCTGTCCCTGATGTCAAAAAGCAGATTCCAGACTGATAACATGTCTGTTAGAGCCTCATATGTTTCTCAGAAGTTTTAAAATACACAAGTTGCACATTTTCAAACTTTCCTCCACATTGTAGCATCACAGAATAATGCAGGTTGGAAGGGACCTTTAGAGGTCATCAGGTCCAGCCCCTGCTCAGGGCGTGGGCAGCTGAGACCCAAACACCTCCAAGGATGGGGTTCCCACAGCCTCTCTGGGCACATTTTCCAGCATTTGACCATGCATATGGTGATATTTTTTTCCTAATACATAATTTAAATTTCCCAAGTTCTAATTTGTGTCAGTTCCTTTTTTGTCCCATCGCTGTGCTCCTTTGAGAAGAGTCTGGCTCCATCCGTTCTCTTTATCGTTCCGTTAGGTTCTTGTAGACAGAAACAGGACCTCTTGTCCTCTCTGTCTATGATGTCCTGTGCTCTTGGTGGTCTTTCCCTGGGCTCACTACAGTATGTCAGTGACACACTTGTACTGGGGAGCCCAGAGGTGACTGTGAGCTGAGGTGAGTATACCGATCACAACACGCTGATCCCGCGTGGACTTTGGTCCCACTGGTTTTCCACTCACCTTTGTCCACCTATCTATATCTCACCAACAGAGACCATGTCAAAGGCCTTGCTCAATGCAAGGTATGCAGCATCCAGTGCACTCCCATTGCCCACAGCATGGTTGGATATGCATGATATGCCTTTTGTAAATTCAGTCACCTTATCCTTCACATACTTTGAAATGGCTTCAAGGAGGATTGCTCCTTCCCAGGAGATCTATAAAGACTGGAAACAGTTTTAAAGAATAAACTGCTATACAAGTTCTCTCTTTCATATAAAATTAGGCATGTAGCTCATGCTTTAAAGTGGGAAAAGGGAACACATGAGCACATGTTTCTAACACAACAGCTGTAGGTTTTCAACCCTTGAAAGAGGCAGGAACATACAGTTGTACATGTACAATTTTTCAATAGAACATACTATCAATTTTACATATTATCTTCCAAACATACCTTTGTCCAATGCTGGAAGAAATTAATGTTGCGTGCATTACAAATAATAGCTTGCTACAGAAACTTCTAAAAACTTCCAAAAACTTCCTTCTAGTGGTCAGTCTCTTGGGCTTCACAACCATGTGGAGCAAATACAGGTAAAACTCTCTCTCCTGTGAGCTTTGGCAGGAGCAATAGTCAGGCTGCCTTTTCAGGATAGTGGTTTAGGTGAAGAAGTCAGCAGTGGTCATGGTTCGTTGAGCTGTAAGAACATCAAATCTCAACAGTATAGGAGACATCGAGGCCAATCCATTAAATATGTTCACACAAAGGGCTGGTGTATATTAAATGCATACGTGAGGAGGGCAGTACATTCTAAGTGCTGTCTGCAGTTATCCTGCTTCATATTAGCAGGAGCTGGTTTTCATGCTTTGGAAATTACCAGGAGCTTGGAAGTTACCAGTATATGCAGCATATACTTTTCAGACATGAAGTATCCAGAGATAAGACTTTACAACTGGGGACATGCAACTCTGTATGACTGCAGTTATCTGGCAAGGAGACACTAGTGCTCCTTCAAAATACGTTACTATAAGAGAGTCAGCACTGTATTCTCAATGCCAGATTCTGAGCTGCTGTTTGCAAGTGATGCTGTATGGGTTTCAGGAGATTACAGCAGTATGCACACCCTGAAAATGTCACTGCGTTTGATTCTAATGCTATTCTTAAACGGATTTATTTCTAATTGGTCTGTATCGCTCGATACCTGTTTATCCACTAGATGGCACGATGACACTGCTCTGTTAAGAAGTGAACACAAACCTGCTTTCCGGAGTCACTTGAGGTACGGAGAACAGGGAAGCACAGAGCAGAAATTAAAGGGCATTAAATCTCTACGTGGAAGTTCTAATTCAGCAACAAAATTACCTTTGTTCTGTGTAGTTTGAGCTTTAAGCATCCAAACTGATTCTTCTGTAACCTTTCCGTGGTGAAAGGTGAGAATTTTTGCACAGGGCAGACTGTCCTGCTGTTCCACTGAGGCAGCCTGCCTAGTGCACTTTGTTTGTATCCAAGGCAATATGAAATAAAAATTGCCAATTTTCTTTAGAAACGTGTTTTTGAAAATTTAGATTCTTTTAAAGTCGCATTTCATTTTGACAGGATGCTGGAAGTTCTCTGGTCCAACCCGCCTGCTCAAGCAGGGCCACCTAGACCTTGTTGCCCAGAAGCATGTCCAGGCGGCTTTTGAATATCTCCAAGGATGCAGACTCCAGAACCTCCCTGGGCAACCTGTGCCAGTGCTGGGTCACCCTCACCGTAAAAAAGTGTTGCCGAATGTTCAGAGGGGACCTCCTGTTTTTCAGGTTGTGCCCATTGCCTCTGGTCCGGTCACTGAGCATCACTGAGAAGAGCCTGGCTCCATCTTCTTTGCATCCTCCCTTCAGATGGGAGCCTTCTCTTCTCCAGGCTGAAGAGTCCCAGCTCTCTCAGCTTTTCTTCATAGGAGAGATTCTCCAGTCCCTTCACCAACTTCATGGCCATTTGTTGGGCTCTCTCCAGGATGTCCGTGTCTCTCTTCTACTGAGGAGCCCAGAACTGGACACAGGACTCCAGGTGCAGCCTCAGTGGTGCTGATGTTGTAATGACGTTGTAAAAGTATTCCAGTTATTTTCGTGCTTTCTCTTTAACACTACAAATATGATAACATCTGTAGAGACATTAATTTTAATGCATATCTCAGATTTCTTTACTAACCACCAAGGAATGCAAAAAAAAGTAACAACCGAGGCATTTTTTTGTCATTATTACAGTCACATACTCATCCCCTGGTTCTGTGAAAGTTCTTTGCCACTCAGAATTTCCCCCTTTTCTTTCTGTCAAGGCCATACTGTTCCCTGCTGGTAAACCACGATAAGAGTTGTCAGGTTTTGCTTGATATTCTTTTTGCTCTTTGTTTCTTGGTTGACCATAAAGCTTGATACAAAAGCAGTGTCACCACAAGAGCCATTTAGTGAGTTTGGTTTTCACCATCATAACTGGCTAACAGAAGTCAGTGAGGTATCAGTATGTTTCAGAGTAATTTGGTTCATTGCTGACCCTGCGCACTTCCTCATTCTACCTTCTCCTCTTATCCCTTTCCAGCTTCAAAATTCATCCTAGAGTTTTTGTTTCCAAGATACTCAGTTAGCATCCTTTCTTCCTCATTAAGTGCCCAGGACTCAAACTCTATTAAAAATTGATCTTCTAATAATCTTGGAAGTGAATATTCTGTCTTGCTCAGAAGCTGCTGTGAAAAATCTTCATAGTGAAAAGCAACAGGCTTTCCTGCCTTTACACATGCCCTAGTATTAGTATTCTTTCTATGGGAAGAAATGGTACTGTAGGCATAAACCAAGTCTCTCTTACATTGGCATGAATCCATTTTGTGGAGCTTCCGTAGGGACCTAGATCTAGAGCGATCCTTAGGAACAGAACCCAACATTGCACACAATGAGGCAATAATAAAATGCAACGTTAGATGTTTTATAGTGAGCAATGAGTGCACGAACACTTGAAAATATTACTCAGTGGTGAAAAGCTGTTTAGTTTGCCATAGATCTTTTAATTTAATGTTGAAAAAAAGTCTGTACATATATTGCATACATATTTTTCCTACTCCAAATAGTCACCTGTAAGTCTGAAGATCCACATTCAATAAAAACGGACAGTAAAAGGAAAGGACTTGCCTGCTCTGTAAGCCTGGACTTGGTAACATTAGATGTTCTGCATCTAATTTTCACTTTTTAAGTCCATCTGTGTAGCAAGCCTGAAGCTCAAAACCAAACCTTCACCAACAGGAAGAAAATTCCTGTTTTTAAGAAGTGAAAAGATTAAAGTTCACAAAGATATCTGTACTAGGACACATTCTGTTCATACACCCCTGAACGAGGAGAAGATTTGGCTCTGACCTTTGCATCTCAAGGTATTCCCTATTAGAAGAAAGTACAACTAAGCATAAGGTCAAAGCAGAAAAAAAAAAAAAAGGTGGATACTGGCTGTTATAAAAATGTAAGTCTCCTTTTTCAGTAGCTTAAAGGAATTCTATCAGTGTACAAAAATAAAAAAAAAAAAAAACACTTAAATTTTAAAATGTTATTTCTATCTGGAGATAATAGCAACAGCATGGTCTGTTGTACTTGATTTAAATTTCCCCTTTGTGTAAGATTCACTTTTATGTATATAATATTAAAATGCATATAAATATAGATCGCTGTGTATTTATTTCCCTTAACACTGCATTTTTTTTTAAATGCTGTATTAACATTGATCTCAAAAGAGCCTTTACTGAGGCATCCCTACTAAGGAAGAATAAAATTTCATAGTATGAATATTACTATTGAATCAAAAAGGAATAAGTGGTGGAAAAAATGAACAAAAGCACAACATTATCTTTCTAGGTGAATAATACACTTTATGCTTTCTAGATGAATAATACAGAAGACATTTATGTTTGAACAACTGCATTAGAAAGGTAAAGCAAACCTGCAGAACATTCAGCTATTCAGAACCAAAACTTTCAGTTATATGTACGAGTATAGATAGAAAGAGTATAGGCACATTTTGTTTCCTGTGACATGCAAAATTCTGCATACAGCCTAGAATGATTTCTTTACAGAAATCCCATACCTATAAAAACTTCCCTTAGTTCCCCAGACCTCCTCCATCAGGTTACATCATCATTATTAAATTGAAGGACTGAAAAAAGTTAAAAAATACAGCCAGACTTCCAGACTGTAAAATCGTGTACCTACTGAAAGGAAAAGGAGCTGCAGGCATGTGGTTCATCCTGATAGTGTACCAGTATTTTCTTAGACTCGCTGTTCACCCAGCGTTAGCTGAGTATGAGGACTTGAGCATCAGTGGCATATGGTACCTCACATGTTTCCAGAACCTAGAATTGGATGACTGTGGGTGCACGGTGTGCTGCCCTTTCCATTTGATGGTACCTTGCCGCTTAATAATAAACCGAAGAGATTCCTGAAGCTTCTCGTAAGTCCCAATTGTCTCCATTTCCAGCAGGATCACCTTTGTATCATTTTGAATGAGGGCATTGTATAAAGCAATGTGTTGATCATATGCAGGTTCTGTACAATTAATCAGCTGGTGTGTTAGAAGGATGATCAACCGTCTGCTCTTCTGCATCCTCTTCTCAATTGCACTGGCTGTATCTAGGAATGCAAAAGAAAATTATGAGACCCTGAAATTTCTTTTATAAAATCTTTTGTGTTTAGGCACTTAATTTTCATTGGTTTTTAACCAGAAATAACTTCTGTCTCACTTCAGTCTGGTACAGTTTATTCATTAGGAAGAGAGCTTAAAAGAACCAAACTGAACTGAATTCTCTCAGTGCCAGGAGGCACACAAGGCGCGAACTTCGTTCTTCCACTTCGATCGGTCTGCGGCTGCGTGCCGTGCTGCTTCCCAAGAGTTCCAGCCTCCACCATTCCTCTCAACCTCCACCATCCGACGCCAGGTCGTTTTTGGACGACCCCGCTTTCTTCTTCCCTCTGGACACCCAAGGGCCACAGCGCAGTCTTCTGTCGTTTTTTTCCTCGGGACATGACCGATCCAGTTCCATCTCCTCCTCCTCACTTCATTACTGATTTTCTCCATCCCCGCCATTTCTGATGCTCGTCGTTTCTGCAACTTTTTTTTTTTTTTCCGGGAGGAGGTAGTTGGCCTCCTGCCCAACCCCCATGACTTGGAGGGTCAGTGTTTTTTCTGTCAGGGTGGCCTTCCCTTAGGCTGCGTTGGTTCGCGGCACCTTCTTCAAATCCCCTTCGGCTGGGGCTGCACGGCTAGAAGGCGCGTCCCCTGGGTGGTGGATAGGGTATCCCTCTCTGGAGGGTGCACCGGATAAAATTGAAAAAAAAGAACCAAACCAAACCCCAAAAAAGCCAAGCTTTCCTTTCAAATGTTTTCTTTGGTTGAAACATTAATATTTTCACTCCTCTTAGGAATTGTTAGGAATTTCTAATCTAACAGCCTAGGGTCCAGGTCAGTAGATCTGGATTGCATCAAATTTGTGCTTGATCAATAGTCTCCATGTAAGAAGTCATGCTTGATCAAGTTCAGTGCTTTACGGACTGATCCTGGCAATACTGACCCATGAAAATTAGTCATTTAGAGACTTTTGGGTGACTTACTTCTAAGAGGCTTACTTACCAGCAGAGGGAGTGTTAATTCTCCGGAGCACGCTAATTTATACGATAACTGGTGCATTGCATTGGCATCCGCCCTGAGGGGGTGGATCCAGACTTGCAGGGCATTTATATGTCAGCACGACTAAAGGTGTTTCTCTTTCCCACTGCCGTGTTAGGGAGAGCTGATCAACCCCAACTGGGACTGTGATGCTGGCAGTGTTGAATCTAGGAAACTCAAGAGCCAGCATGCTGTGGGAGAAACTTCTGGGGTGACTTGGAAAGCTCCACATCAAGCCTCCAGGAGCTGCTTTTCTCAATGACCTGCTGTGATGTCTTTGGGAGGAACACTGCAGATGCACATCTGTACAGTGAAATGCTCATCCCAGTTAGAAGAGCTTCCTGTGGTCTGTAGAATGAAAGCTGGGGTTGTTTTGGTGGGAACATGTCATGCTGGGCCAGGGGAAAGGAGGTGGGAGCTGAGCTAAGGAAATTCAATGTAACAATTATTTAACAAAGCCACTGATTTGCAGATGTCATCAGCCAGCTGCATATGCATCCTCTTTTCCTTTGCTGGGAGCTGCCAGCCCATTGCGAGGGTCTTCTCAGTCCAAGAGAGGCCCAGCTTTTTCAGCTCCTGGGTCAGGAAGAGAACCCTTTCAATGACTTCTCTGTCCTATTTCCTGGCTCTGAGAGTATTCTATGAAAATAAGTTGGCTTTCTGTGATGTTCAGCAATTCAAACTCCTTTTATTTTCTTCTTTTTCATTAAATTTTCCTGACACTAGGAGAACAGATCCTTTGGAAGGCGAGAAAAATTAAGGTAAGCAGCTACTGTCATATGTTTAGTTCCCATAATAACAACACTTATAAAAAAACACCTTTCTCAGTTTTGAGGTGCAGTCCATTGTGCTCAGGACTGAAAGACCATGGACCTGGGGAGGTATTCACTTCTCCATTTGGATTTCTGACGCAATACTTGTGGCAAGAGGAAAGACGGGGCTGCGTGCTGCAAATACTTTAACCAAAGGATTCATTGCAACCTGTTTTGTGACTGTTAGAAGTCTATATGAGTTCAGAAAGTGACAGAAAATATTGTGAAAGAAAAATCCATCGACAGCTATTACACACAAAGATTCGAGCATCTGAAGTCCACATACTGCTGGGAGAGTACATTAGCGGAAGTATAATATAAGCTTGCCCTTTTCTTAAAGTCTTTTGCAGTCATTTGCCCATGGCCATTGCTGAAGATAGAACACTTGGCTACACAGAACATTGCTCCAGTGAAGTATGATCATTCCTCTGTTATTTGTTCATGTTTTTATGTATTACAGATAGATCAGCTCCAGCAGTGTTTGGTTAGATTCTGCAGCAAGGAATACAGTTGGCAGGACAATGAGACCATGAGAAGAATGGAGTAGAAAGTGATGTTGGTGAAAACTCTTGGTTTGCTGGATAATACTTGCATTTGCACCTCTTCAGGCAACTGTCAGGTTGTAGAAAATACTATTAATCAGTAAGACTGGGAGACAAAAAGAATGCTAGTTCAGGGAAGCATAATAGGAGTCCAACAGCTGTGCAGTGCTGTTTATCCCTTGAATCATTCTGTTTAACTTTCCTTTTTACTGGAAGAACACAAGTTTCAAGTAACAAAGCTTTGCTCTGGAACTAAGAGTCATAAACATGTCTTGAAATAATAATTCCATTTTATATCCTCACTGTATTTTTTTTTTTCTGGAAATATATGGAGTTTTACAGTCAAAAATATGATTCATCAAACGCTATGATACGTGTTCAGGAAGGATCACAGTAACTCGCCGTGGCATTTCCTGTTTTACTCTGCTTAGCATATTTTAATTGTAAGGCTTCAGATTTGGAAACCTGGTAACAAAAGGCTCAAGATCAGAAGATAAATGAGAGTGAGGAGCGTATGGGTAAAGTCCATCTGCATGGAAGCAGAGAACTTTTAAGTGCTCCTAGTGGCAGGCAGATTCGGAATAGCTTTTTCACCCAAGTGAAAGCATTTTGGGGCATGAAAGTGGACAAGGAAGAGAAAAGCAGATGGCTGAGGAAGTAGGCGAGAAGAGAAAAGGAAGGACAATGGTCAATGCTCAGGACATTTTTAGAGTTTTGATTAAATCAGACCGAACAAGTCAAACAAAAGTTACTCACTGTCCAAGGTTGGCTCGGTGAGTCTTCTGCCCATCACTCCTGGGTTACAGGCATTCATTCATGCCTTTCTACGGTGAAAACATCCTTGTTTTCAGCCAGCTTATCAGAGCCCTTTTTAATCTCCCAGTCTTCACCTCAGTTGCATGCTGTGCACAGTTTTCTTCAGGATTGCCATCCATAAACCACAGTTTGAGAGCAGTGTCCCATAACAAAATATTGCCCTGTCCCTAATCACCTGAACAGGTGGCATAAATTTTTGTGATTGACAGTTTTCTGAGCTACTGTTAGTCCCTTGTTCTGGATCTGGCATGCTGGTAATGATCTAGCTCAGCAACTCTTGCAGCTTTTTTTACATTCTTTTTGCAGTGGGTTTCCTCAAGGCCAGGCAGCACTTTTGCTGCTCTCCAGAAAAGAAGGACATCAAAGATCTCAGCCCAGCTCTGGGCAGGTGAACGGCACCTGGCCCAATGCAGATGATTTCAGAAATGTGTAACAGAAAATGTGTCACAGAAAATGTGTCAGCTTTGGCTTCATGCCTGCTTACTGACAGGGAGAGAAGAGCTGGTCCACAGAACAATCAGAGCACAAAATACACAGACAAGTTAGCTCTGAAGGAAAGCAGATAGCACCCAGATGACAGCAATCATAAAAGATAGCGTTGACACGTCCGTATGGAAATTAGCACAGATTAATTAACATGATTCCATTCTGGAAGACAAGGAAGCAGGAATAAAGAATATCAACTGTCTCCTGCATTAGCACTGGGAATTGTATGAAGTGAAAGTAGGTCATGTCAGTGAACAGAAGCTGAACTTCCTCTGACTCTGACATCTTCGGAATAGGTTGAAAAACCCTGAATGATAACAGCAACGTTAATTCCTCGAATTAGTTTGTGGTTTTCTCCTCTTCCGTGTCTTGCAGGCCTACTCATGCAAGGTTTGGTTGTAGCTTTGCCCAGATAAAGGCTGTGCAGAGTTACACTACCCAAAGAGCAGGTGTGTGTTTAAAAGATCCACTCTTGGGGTCACATTTCCTGCATGACTCAAGAAGATGATAAACAATCTGTGCCCCTGCCCTGTAGCTTGCTTTTCTTAGCATGCCAGCAAGCACAGAGTGCCATTGTGTCACCCTTGCCTGGAAGAGCAGACACACAGCTGCTGAGGAGATGAGCAGCCAGCTCAGGAACATAAGGGGACCTCCTATAGCCCTAAAAGGGACTAGAAGCACAATCTGCTCAAGCTTGACAAGTCATTCTGCGCATTATCTGATCTGAAACTTACCTTCTCCAGGATATATATCTCTCCCATAAATACACAGTTTATATCCACATTTATTTTCTAGGATATCTGGCATGATTTGGTAAACAAAATATTCCACAAAATTAGCTTCATTGGTGTGGTTTCTGGGGTAGATAACATATGCATCATATATCTTCCCATCTGTAAGGCAAAACAAGAGGAAAGTGTATTGTGTTAATATGAATTAGAGCTGTCTATTGCAAAAGCTAGAAGAGAAATAAAAATATCAATCTTTGAAACAGATCTAAGTAGAAGTTCCTGCTAATCTGAATAATGTATATCATCAGGTGCATATTTGGAAATTAGAGACTGTGCACATTTGGTGTTTTCCATGCTCAATTGTTATGATGCCCTGCGTGTTTGTAACTTTGGAGAACCCGGCCTTTGTATTGTGAAGGCTGTATCCCAAAGTATATAGAGTAAGAATTCAACTGATCGATGCATATCAGCATGAAATAGAGATGAGGCTCATCATTTGTTATTTCAGTGATACAATAGGCTGTTAACAGCATTTGTCTTTCAGGACAAGACACTCCACTTAAATTCTTCCACCATGAAGAAATTAATTATCATTCCCATGACACATCATACTTCTGAAGAAATTACTTATCATTCCTATGGCATATCATACGTCTGAAGAAATTACTCATCATTCCCATGATATATCATACTTCTGAGTGAAAAGCTCCTTTACTCAGGAAGTAGTCTTACAGCCAGAACCAAGTACAAAGTCAAATATTTCTTTTGCTCTTTTCTTCATTTCTCTCAAGTATGTTTTCCATCATAGCATTTTTTTCCTAATCCAAATGTTTCATTTCTTTCTTTCCAGTGGAGGTGATCATATCCCTTCTTTTGTTGTTATCTGATGTTCTTGTCCAGACCATCCTTACAATAAAAAAGAAATAGCCATTTCCAGAGTCTGATTCATTTCATCATAAAATATACTTAAGTGGAAACTGCTCCCAAAAGCATACTTCTTTCTTCTTTGAAGAGAACATAAGTAACCAGATCAGCTGTAGATATCTACCATGTAGACATCTGTGGTAGGAGTCAGCTTCAGATTTAAAAAAATGTAAATTTAGGTGTTTACATGAAAGCTAGGTGTCTAAACTCCTGCTACAATCAGTGGAGAACTAGCCATTGCAGTTCGTGAATTCTAGAGTGATTCAGTTACTCTCACGTAAATGCCGGGGCCCAGCTGAGTTGCCTAACCATAGGCATTTAGTGCCATTTGAGACTTCCTATGGTAGACTCCATTGGACTCTCTCCATTGGAGACTTTCTACCTGATCTCCAGACCCTGCTCCAGAAGTCTGCAACATCTGGCAGATCTGTGTTATCTGTTCATTGTTTTGGCTGTCCCAAATGACTCTAGATGCCCATGATTAGACCACTGACACAAGGTCCCAGTGCCTAGTTGGCTGAGTTGATTTTATTGATAAGGAGCAGGATTTGGTCACCTAAAAACATGTACTACATAGTGTCATTAGGCATTGCCTGCCCTTCAGCTGCCACTGCAGAGGGGTCCAGGTCTGTCTTAAGTCCTAAGGGAGCTCCAAGGGTACCAGCTGCTTATGGTTAGACAGCTGAACCCAGCCCCAGGTCTGAAGGTTTCATGTCTATGATGGAAACTCGCGTGTGCGCACCTTCATTGCATGCAACTAAATGTAGATGTCTTAATCTTGAGCTGAAGTCCACCCCTAAAGTTGGATGTATTCCCCCCAAAAGTGTCTTCCTCAATATTGGTACCTTTCTCTTTGGCTTATAAAAACTGTTTTGCTCTAACACATGCTTGTTAACACATTAGGCAGCAGGCTGGTTCCTTTGCTTTAGAGACCACATAACAAGTACAGTTAATAGCACTGTAAATCAGATTTTCACTGTCATTCAATGTTTCATGGCAAGTATTTTTGTCAAAAAAAAATTATGAAACCAGCACTGAATCCCTCTTTTATGTAACACATCACTACAGAAGCCAGGAAACAAGGGAATGTAAAGCGCTACCAGAGCTATGTATGTCCCCTCTTATCTAAACTATTTCAGAAGGCATGAGAAAGCGAAGGATCAGGCTCAGGTGTCATATGAGTTAGTAAGCAACTATTAAATAAATCCATATACATGTGATTTGCCTTTTTCATTTTTTATAACTTTCTTGCTCAATTCTTACTCACCATCCTTGGCTGAGTAGGGCTGAAATATCTCCCGATACAATAGGACAACATCAACTTGGAAGGACTGATAAAGTATAATAGAGACTGCTATTGCAACTAGCAGAACCAGAGATCCCACAGTCAAGAGGACGTTAGGAAGACCCGCTGCAAAGAAGAGGAATATATTGTTAGCTGTAGAGAAGTTAACCTGTGCGCTGAAGCCTCCGCCTCTCATATCCTTACTGCTGTCACAGCTTTAAGGAGCTCACAACAGAGACAAGAAAGCTCTGTCTTTTCCCAGCTGGTGTAGCCAACACAGAGACCTCTAAATTAGAAGCATACTAAGCAGTATGCAATTAATACTTACTTCTGTTGAATCCAGACCTACCTACACTAAATACCACAGCTGATGATGATGTTTAAGTATTTTGTAACATTGTAAAACTGTTAATAACACAACCAGCAACAATGTTCAAGCATTTTGTAAGGCATCTAAGCCTACGCATGACAACCATAAGTGTCCACAAAAGGACAAGCGGAGGCTTCTGGCATAGTTGCACGAACAGAGTAGAGAAACATGTACAAATAATGGAATCTGCAGAAGAAGAACAAAGTACACAAAACAAGCAGGAAAACAGAACATGTCCTGGTCACAAAAATAAAATAAACTATGCTGGAGACAGGCGATGTTCTCCCCTGCCTTTTCCTTTGAAGATGGCCAAGAAGCATAAAATAGCAATGACGAGTAAGGAAAATTGAGAAAGAAGGGGGCCACCCACTTTATTTCCAGCTTCCCTCATGGAAGAGCTATTGAATCTGACCACCTCCACCTCAGAGATGAAGACTTATCAAGGATAGATTCAGATTAGATGTAAGAAAGACATTTTTTTACAATGAAGGTGGTGAAACACTGGAACAAGTTGCCCAGAGAGGTGGTAGATGCCCCATCCCTGGAAACATTCAAGGTCAGGTTGGATGGGGCTTTGAACAACCTGATCTAGTTGAAGATGTCCCTGCTCACTGCAGGGGGGTTGGACTAGATGACCTTTAAATGTCCCTTCCAACCCAAACCATTCTGTGATTCTATGATTCTATAAGGATGGCAGTCACCAGCTCTATGCTATCATATGCATGCAGCTAGTCTAGGACAAGATTGTGATTATCACTTTTCTCGGGGAGAGCTACGTTTCTGTCACAACCCAGATAGCTGCATTTCTGTAACAGCCCACTTTTCCTCTTGTTCTGTGATTCACAGAGCAGAAGTCCATCTGGATTGCATCTAGTTCTTCTGCAGCAAGAGACGATGGGAGGTAGCAGCAAGGTCATTTTGTACTCTCTCCAAACTAGAAAGATGGAAGATTAATCCACAGACTGCTACAGCCACACAGCTGAAGAAGATACTTTTGACCTATGTCCTGGACGTATTGAATTCACCCAGGACACTATGAATTCCAGATAGCCAAGTTTGAAATTAAAATATCAAAGGCTTTATACAGCAGTTACACAAAGAGGATTCATTATTCCTTTGGAGAGAAGATTAACGGCAACTATCTCATAGTAGAAATCTGCTCCTAAGCAAATGAAAGATACCTATATCTACTCAACTTGGTTTTAACATGTACACTCAGAGCAGTTCCATGCACGTGTTTTCTTTGAGAACTAAACCCATTATGAGATTTCTATTCACAGTGCACCATCTTTACCTAATTATTCCTGCCCAGCATGACAACTCGTCACCCTATAGTTGCAATAATATAACCGTTTGGGGGACTTTTCTGTGATTCAGATCACTGAAATAATTTGAATTAAAAAATATACCCCGAGAGGTGTCGGACTGGGTGATGGACTTTTACCCCCAAAGAAATGCACGGGAAAATTGTACATCACAATTGCACAGATTGTGCATCACAACTGCATAAAAGGGTACATCTATTTTTATTTCACTATGATATAGCAAATATAATAGTTGCCAGGTGCAATGCCCTGACTTGGAATATCACTAGAAGCATGTATCTTTTCAATGTTACAATGAGATATGAGGTATGCTGCAATTTCAGAATTATCTTAGCTGAGGAAAGAAATAGTCCTTTGAATGTTGACCACATATAAATTTAAATACAAGCATTTGATACAAACATGGAAGTCAGTTCTGGCATCCTCACTGTAAAGACCCTTCACAGCATCTCAACCCATGCAGGGTGATTATATGTACTGGTAGAAACTCCACCTGGTCAAGCCTTGTGCATTCAGAGCAGGGATCAGGCATGCAGGGCTTTTCCTCCCTCTGCCTGCAAAAGACACACAAGACATGTGGCTGCAGCATCAGGCCATTCACCAGCACTTGAGGAGGTGCATCTTACAGCAGGCTGAAGAGCCAGCAAGACAGGTTGGAAAATGCTGCAGATTGTATGCAGGCAGTAAGTATGCTACCAGGTGAAGGTGCTGACCACCACCAAGGAGCAATTTCAGAGCTTTCACTTGGACTTGGCATTAAGTGAATGAAATAAGATAAAATATTTAGCAGTGAAGAGTCTCTTGTACTGAAATTTGCAGGTTCCCTGGCTTCTGCAGGAGATGTTGAATAAGGCAGTGTATTGAATAGTACTGACAGAGGCAACCTAAAAATATTACTGCCTGAGAAATTCCACTGAAAATGTACGTAAATAAAGAGTTTACAAGTATGTTTTTCCTTTCCTCTGGTAGGATGCAAGGTAAATTTGACATGATTTTCACACTCCTCCTGTTTTCTTCTTTGCCATTTAAAGAGAGATGGAAACATCAGGCATGGGATGAAGCATACCTCACCAGAACTAGGAGATCTGGGGAAGCCACCTTCCAATAAGATTGAAGTGGGCAAGAAAACAACCAGGTTTTTTTATAGTGAATTTTGGCCATTTTGTAGCTTTAACAGTGTTACGTGATGCCCATGAAGGAACTTTGTCCTTGTGGACCCCTTCAAATTTTATGATTTGGTCCATTTTCCTGATCAATACACACATGGAGATAAAATCAGAAAACCTGTTCCACTACCTGGTGAGGATGACCCAAGGATCAGAGATTGCCACTATTTCTTATTGCTTCATTTGTTGAGAGTGTGCTCACCACGACATTACAAATACTGTTGTAATGCATTAAGTATCTATAAAACATGTAGAAAAGGAACAGGTTCCGACAACAGCTTCTGCAATTATGAACCTAAAAAATGCTGTTTACATTTGGGTTTGCACTGATTAGACCAAGGCTGGAAAAGAAGTGATAGATTTCCTGTGCTTATACAGCTTGCAAAGCGTCAGACAAGAATACCTCAGGGTCTTCCTGGAAGAGCAGGTTCTGTTCCTAGCAAGGCTGACTCAGCCTCTCATTTCTCTGGAATAAATCAGCTATCTTCAGCACAATGGGGGCAAGGGCCAGAAGCCACTTTTGGAGGCCCTGAACAAGGTTGAACAGATCCTGCTGTTCCGTTTGACTTTGCTGCATCATTTAGCAGCAGAGAGTTCATGAGTAGACTGTCTTCTAATACTATTTATTTATATTCAAGAGCAACGGGAATACAGAACTATCAGCTCTCAAGAAACAACATTGGAGAGGCCAGAGAAAACAAGTCAGAAAGCAACATTTGAAGGATTTCCTGACAAACTTCCGAAGAATAGCATTTTTTTGTAACTTCTCTGGCTTCTAAAGTGGAAATGTGTAAGTAAAGACAGCAAAGGCAGAGATCTGGGTCTGGAATTCCTGTCCACATCTGTCTACAAAAGATGAGCCAAAAGGTTAGGTTCGGAGTTAAATATCTTTGAGGAAGAACAGAGCTGATGTTCTGGGCTGAACTTTATGTCTGCTCTGAATGGCCAGAATTTCTGGCATTCTCCACATAAGAGGGTTCACACCAGAAAGATTTGTGGTCCTCTGGGCACCTTATACTTCTTTGTGAATGAGAATTTAGGAATGCTCTGGGAGAAACAAGATGATGCTTGTGGGTCAGACAGATGAAAAGCCACCTCCAGATATTTAACCAGCCCTGAATCAAGGTGAGGAACTAAAAGCCAGTGGCAACTTATGTATTAATAAAAAGGGAAGGACTTGGAAGGTATTCAGACAGCCCATGTATTCCCTAGCAGATGGGTTAAAGGGGATGCTGAGGGGATGTTCCTGTCCTGACCCAGCTCTGCTGGTAGGAGTTAACACTTTCAGTGTTTCTCCAATTACTTTTCATTGCCTGTGTCTCAGGAGCTAACAGCTTCCCTGCCTCTGCCAGCAGAGCTACTTTTGTGAGCATTGATCCACTGCAGTTATCAATGAGCTGAACCGGTGTGAGCAGTGTAGCCAATTAGTTTTCTCATTCTTGAGAGGTGGCATCTTCTAGCGTGAGAGATACCAAGCAGCTGTGGAGGGCAACTGGGAGTAGTCTGGCAGGCAGAGTCGCTGTCTCTTGCCAGGTGTCCAGCAAGACGAGCTACATCTTTGTCAGGAAAGGTGGAAGAAAAGGGAATTAAAAGTTGTCGCAAACTCCTTAGCCTCACAGCAACCAGAGGCACACCACACAACAACTTACGCAGATGATCTCAGAGCGCACGAGAGGACATGTCTTGTGGCAGAGATGGAATGTAAGATGTGGGATGATCACCATCTCTGGAATTAAAAACGGAGATATAGGACTGAAAGATCTGGAGGAAATGAGACAGCCTGTATTTTCTGTAAAGAGGTATTATAAGACATGAAGAATGTGCTTACAAACAAGTGTTGATGAAGGAGTCAGAAGATACCAAACAGCTTCAGGCAAAGAGGGGAGAGAAAGGATGGGAAATAGTGTGGAAGGATGGGTTCCATATTGACTGGGGGTGATTAAAGACTAGGCAGGGCGTGGAGGAGAAAAAAACAGAGATCTTCCTCAGCAGGAGGAAAAGCAACCTCTGAATATAACAGTCGCAGCAGCTGAAAGATGGCAGGGACATTAGCACCTCGTAATGGAGGCAAGAACATAGCTGCAGAGACTGTCAAAAGTCATAGCCAAATTCTCATTAAATTCTTCTGTTAAAACAAAGAAAGAATTTGCCTGATTTCTCTGTGTCTGAAAGACACAGTGTGCGTAGTCTGGATACCACCAAATCACACCAAAAGGAGCTGACTGCATTGCATTACTCCCGATAACTGAGGTACTTAGGTCATGTAGCTCATTTCTAAAGAGCTGATCAGCTTCTCTTAGCGGCATTTATTTCCTATTTAAAAAGATAAGTAAAAAGACACTTGGGACAGACACTTGGGACAGACAGTTGAGACAGACGCTTTTTTCACAACACAGCACTTGTCTTCACACACATATGTGAATACGTATATATGTGCACAGCATATATCCTAAACTGCAAAATATACTTTTTTCTCTGTGAAATATCAAGCAGCTTTGCCAATGACATCCATTCCTGGCAGTATTAAGGGAGTATTTTTGTTTTCCATGGAGACAAAACCAAACAGCTTTCACCACTCTTGACTGTGAAAGAAACTCCTCCTTTTCTCGTCACTCCTCTCTGGCAATTTTTTATTCTTATGTGGATTGCAATTGTTACCAAAGTAAATTGCTAGGGTTAATCATAATGATATTGTCAACAGTGAACTGGGACTTAAATATTTGATTATGACTCAGAAAAATAGATTTAATTCCTGGTTCCCATTGAAAATTTCCATGTGGTGAGCCAAATCATTCATTCAGCAGGTTTTTGAAGACAAAGACTATTGTTGTAAAACTGAACAGCAACTCCAATGCAATTGCTTACCGCATCTTTGCTTCCTTCCTTAATCTGTCGCCTGTGCAGCTAAACACCATTTCTCTAGTTCATTAAACACCCCCAAAATTGACTGATTTGAGTAGTAAGTGGCACAACACCTATTCATCTCTTACTTCCTATCACAGATCTGTGCTACAAATAATGATAATGTAACCCATACTGAATGCCCTGAAAATAAAGTCAGAATGCAGAGCAGGAACTTGTGTAAAAAGCACATTAACAAGATAATAGCTAGCAGCACAATTTGTGCTGTGGGAAACACTAAGGAACAATCACATATTTAAAAAAAAAAAAAAAACAAACAGTTTTTTTCCATTAAAAATAAACAAAAAAACCAACCACAAAAAAGGAGTACACATTTTTATTACACATTTACAAGATGTGAGGCACAAGAAAACCCTACAGCATTTTTATTGTGCTCAGAGGCAAGCTGTCATTGTTTTAGCATCAATATTGCTCAGCTGTGTGAGGAGCGAGTGAAGAAAACTAAGGCAGAGCACAACCATTTCTGGACATAGCATTGCTTACACCAACAGTGCTGAGTAGCAGAAGCAGGCATCTTGACAATAGCAGCAACAAGGAGAAGGGGACAGACATCCACACAAACAGGCAGCAGCAAAGCAGGGTCACAGTCAAGACTTTTCATGAACATTTACTGAAGACCTATGGATAAAAAACAAAATAAGAATTGTCTACAACAGAAATCAGATCAAATGAATCACTTGATGAATACAGAATATAAAATACACTCTTTCCTTCATGTAGTTTGTAATATGGTGCCTTGTATCGCCTGAACTAGAGCAAGCAGGAACTGTTACTGTTCCCTTCTCTCTCTCTGCAAGTATGTTCCCATACTCAGATAATTCAGTGCAGAGCTGATGTGTTTTCAGCTTCCTGAGTGATGCTATGCTTGCACTCATCCAACCAAAACATCTCCTGCCACCTTCCTCTGGGGGGAATCGGTGCTGTCCTGCTGGATGATGACCCATCGTCTTTTATAATTTACCTATATCCCTTCTAGTCTAGGCTATGGCAAGGAAATAGGTCTATGCTTTGAATCCATAATCCTGTAGGAAGTTATGAACAGTCAAGAATACTGCAGAACACGGAGCTGTGCACACCCTGTGACCACAATACACTTGATTTTACTCTTTCCAGCATTCTCTTATAGAAAACTAATCCCTGTTGAAGACCTTAACATTTCTTCTCAAGATCCTTAGTGGTTCAGCATATCCGAAGGGATAAGGAGGAAAACCATTGACCGCAGCTTCTTGTTGTGCCTTCACAGACACAATAACATTTTCTGCCATAAGAATCAAACTCAGTGGTGCTGGTGACAGTGCTTTCTCATGGATCCAGCTATCCCTATAAAAAAAAATTCCCACAGGAGCTAAAGACCATCCCAGTCCCCACCATTGACTGACCTCAATTTTCCTTCTCTGGCAGAAATTACTAGAATCATGAATTTAAAAACGAAACCAAGGGAAAGGCTTCGAAGTGTTATTCACACCTCTGTGTGGCACACAGTGGCACTCAGAGGGAGAGAGGATAAAGCCAGACATCGCAGAAGTTAGTCACCACTTAACATTCAGTCAAAAAACAAGGCACTGCAGTGGATGTGGTATGGGAGGAAAGGCAAGCAAACTGGTAAACTGGCAGCTGAAACTCTTGCTTTTAAAGTTTGCCTGTTTTCTGCCATGGTTCTGCAGTAGAAACAACAGTTTGATTCTCAAAAGAAAATGAATCTCTGCTCCTCACAATGCATTGTAACACTGATGACCAAAGGAGAAGTCAGTTCCTTGCCTAGCTCTCATCTGCAGAGGATCCTCCGCAGCTTGAGTATCTTGTAGAGCAGACTGCACTATACCAGTGTGCTTCAAATCCAAGTGCGCTGCATGCCTTCAGGGCAAGGGGAATTTGTCACTGAGCAGAAGTATCCTAGAAACACTTTATTCTTACCACAGGACTGATACACTGTCCTGCTCTGCATACTTAGTCTCTCACTGATACCATTTGAGTAATGCCCTTCCCCAGCACAATTTACCCCAAGGTCATGAAGCCATGAGAATTTTGCCACTGGCTTGAATATGTAGGGAGGAAGCGGGGCAGTTTTTCGCCTTAGTAGCAGACGCTTTCTTACTGACAGAAACAAATAATAAAATAAAATCACCAACATATTTCAAACCGAGTGCAAAGTGTAAGACAAAACAAAAAAAACCTACCCTCACATTGCGCTTTGAGTTGTAACATCACCGTGGCCTTTGTGTTGTGCATTTCGTTCACTGCTACACATGTGAAATTTGCCTGCAGATCCTCCTTTTTTATTTCAGTAATATGCAAAGTTGTCTCTCTGTAATATTCTTGCCCACGTCCTTCAAAACTAAGAGAGAGAAAGAGCTGGTACCATTGGCTTTAATGACTAGGCACAGTTTGCATAGAAGAAAGATTATTCTGTGTTATATGTACTTACGAATGAGTTTTTTCATGAAATCTTGAAAAATCTAAGTTTTTCACCGGGATGTTATCCACATCCCATGTGACAACAGCCATCCGCTGTTTCTTAATCCCCAGGCGGGCTTGACATTTCAGAGACAAAGCAGCACCTGATCAAGATACAGAGAAATGTAAACATTCCTTGACGAAAAACAAGTATAATTTTATTTCCCTCATAACATCGTTTTCTACAAATCTTCTACCACCTGTGAGTTTTGTCTTAACAATTTTGACATATTTTTCTGCTGAGAAAATTATGCATACAAGAAACTCAAAAAGAAATAGTAAAAGGAGATTTTAACAAATGATCTAATACAACACCGAGGATTACAAAAGGAATTATTTATATTTGTTATGATGAAGGCAATGTAGACTTTACTTGTGATGTTTAACCCATGTAATCAACTATTGAGAAACATGGAAAGTAAATGCTGGTTTACACTCAAATGTACATGGAAATAACATAAGTTAATTTCAGTAGATATTATTTTGCCTAAGTCTTGTGTGCAGACTCTTATCTTGGACTTTATTCAATCTGGAAAAAAGTAAAGTAAACCAGTCCAAGCAAAACTAAAACAGGAAATTACTTATTAAGTATTTGTCATTAGGAAATATTTATTCCAAAGTAAGAGTCACTGTTGCACTGAAAGAAAGTATAATTCAAACACTTTTAGTTCCATGTAAATCGGCATCTAAGCAGGGCTTATCTAAGATTAACAGATCTTATGACTTACATCCTGAATTGGTATCAGGAAGCATGGAGATATCCCTTCAGTTTTGCAAATAGGAGACAATAGATCCAGTACAGCAAATGGTTTTTAAATGTAAAGTAAATTTGCTCCTTGCAAGCAGTGCCAGATTACTTATTGTCCCAGAGGGGTGGGCAGAGCCCACAGAGCACTAGAGACTGACCATCGTATTAGAGAAAGGTGGTCCTGGAGCACAGATCATCTAATTCTGAGTGACAAAGCAACCCAGGGGAAAGAGGAAAAAAAGAACAAGAATGCGAGTCAACATGTCAACTCTTGAGTATGTGGCACCTCAGACAGGGCCCCTGCAGTACCTGCTACCACAGCAGTCTTGCTGCAGGACAGAAGCAGTGAAGTGGTAACTGCGATCCCTTCTCCCAGTGGCCCAGGTTCATCCCACCTGTCCTGGGAGACAGGTATCCTGGGCTACCTATTGATGTTTCAGATGGGCTCAGTCGCTTTCTGGAGAGCTCCACCTTTCTCCATTGACTATATAAAAACCCTAGATGGCTCTCACTCCTACCACAAGCACCTTGCTCTAATGCTGCAAGTTACGCAGGGTAAATCTGAATCACTGAGAACATCTATGGTCCTAAATGAAAGGGAGCAAGCTCTGCATCAAGGGCTCTCCAACCTACTATTTCTAAGTTCACTCCTTGGTCCTGTCTTTCAGCCTTCTTGGTATCTTCCAACCAGACAGGTCTGCTCAATGCTAGCCAATGTGGACATGAGCCAGGGAGTGCTCCATGGCCTCAGGGCCAGCAACCCTTGCTCTCCTTCCTTCATCAACAGAGACACAGCCACTGTCTCCAGACTGGAACCGCAAGTAACAAGGAGTATCTCTAGTTGCAAGAACAGTCCATCCTTCTCTCTTAGCGGCACCATCAAGCAGTTTCAAGGGATTTAGCTAAAGCCCTCTTTGAAGTGGATGGAAGCTGTCACCCCTTCAGCTGAGATGTAATAATTGACCGTGTGAGTAATCCTAGTCTATCCCAGTAAGGGTAGAATGGGTTCTTTAAATCCCTTTAAATTGCTGCTTAATACCTAAATAATCCATCAGTTATATCTAATATCATATCACTGTGCCCGAGGTGAATTAAATCTGGTAAACATTATGGTGCAAAAATGTAATGAAAAATTCCATCATTAAATCTCCTTGAAGATCCCCATGTTCGCTAGGCCATCACAAAATGTTAATTTAAAAAAAATTTAAAGTCCATACTTACCAAGCTCCACTTCTATTACATCTTTGTCTTTTGGAAATAAAATTTGAGGAGGTAGAGGCGAATGTTTTGCTTTAGAAATTAAGAAGGGAAAGAAAGCACATATTAGAAAGTTGTGAAAAAGCATTTTGTAAGATAATGATTATAATCTGTACAGTTAATATTTTAAGATCCCAAAGCAGAATTGCAAACTGACACTACAACAGTGTTTCACATGTCTGTTGGGATCATCCGATTTCATTCCTATGACCAAATATTCCTGGGGAGTCTGTACATGTTCATAGTTTAAGTATTTTCTCCCCATTTATTTAATTTTTACCTTTGCACATAAAGAGCAAGGAAAATTTTTAGTTTCTCAAGTACTGTTTTAGCCACTGAGTGGGAAAAAAAGCAAACGCGGTTATAGGTTTGTGCGTTTTCACAGTTGCTTATTTTGGTTTTAAAAAGAGATAAAGAAATTTCTTCAGACATTTGAGAAATTACTCATATCCATGATATGAAATAACGAATATATACTTTCACGCAGTATTTGAACTGGGGACCCTCTAGCCCACGCTGCCAGCCCATGTTCCCCTCTGTTTCCCCCATCCCTGCAGCCTGACAGCCGAGCATGTCTGGTTCCCAGGCCTCTCTCTCCGCTGTCTGTGCACTGTTGCTGCCCCCAACTGCTTCCCATTACACCAGTCTGCCATGACATTGAGCATCCCTTATCATTACCTTTTACAAGGAATACTGCTTTTCCTTTGACATATTTATTTTCCATCCCCGCTAATAATTGTTATGGACAGGTCCAAACTATATCCAGCTGCTTGACTTGAATTACGTATTCAGATCTTAAAGATTTTTTTTTCCTTGGTGCATTTTTCTTCTTTTTTTGCCCTTTATACTGTCTCATATTTCCCACTTTGAATACTTTGCTTGCTATCCTTTCCCTTATTAAGCTTTTCCATCTCAAGGCACCTCTGTGAAACCCATAACCATATTTCCCTAAAAAATATGCAGAAACTCATTTAAAACCCTGCTTCCCAGGCTGCCAGAAAAGCAATTCTCTTTACCCATCCTAACTGTTTCTATTTTCATTAGCTGGATCTGGTAAAAAAGAAGTCAGGAGAAAGTCAGTAACTTCCTAGCTAGCTGACTATGCTAAAAGTTCTTAGCTGCCAGCATTCAGAGGCAGAAGGTCCTCTGGGTCAGTGTGGATCTGCAAGGCAACAGGAATGTACATCATAAGCCAATATTATCAAAACATAACAGCTCCACTCATCAGCATACTAATTTTAAGGGCTGATAAAAAATCAAAGAAGTTGTCATTAAGTACTTTGAATTTAGTAAAGACTGGAGCAAACATGACAGACCCTGATCAGATTTCACATCCCTTCTTTCTGCAATGATTTCAAAAGAAAAAATCAGATTAATTTTGAAATGAAGTAATCTGCCTGGATGTAACAGAGGCTTTTATAAATTTGGATGCCTTTGTGCCAAATAAAACCCAGAAATTTTCATTATAACACAGACACAACAATAGTCCTGACCAGTTAGAGAAGTTTTGATGGAAGTACACTCAAACAAAAATTAAGTGCTAGGCAGAGAAGTGTCATGTAGACCAACAGGGTACTACAGGGAAGAGGGGGAGGAAAGGCACACCACCTCCTAAGCTACTGTACAAGGTCTCAGCTCAAATCTGTCTTCTGTCCAGCTCAGAACAATCGGAACAAACTCCATCACTAGGATCTGGGCACAGCAGCAAAAACTGGAATCGAGGCTCCTACACTCCAAATCTGCATTCTGCCCAAAAAGCTGGGTGCCTCCCAACAGCAAAAAGACATGATGTCAGTCAGCAAATTAACATTAGCTATTTTTGGGAAAAAAACCCAAACAAAAAAACAAACCCAAGCCTTCCCCCCCGCCCCCCCCCCCCCCCGCCCTGTCCCCAAACCCCCAACAACCCTTCTGACTGTTTTTCTACTGATCTGATTGCAGAACTGAAGACACATTTTGAAGTCTTTCAAGTCAATACAGTCTGGAACTGCTAATTACTGCATGCTCTTCCCCTGACCACCACCCAAATACAAAGCCTCCCTGAGGAGATTGCATCCTAGAGGCACCTCAAAGTCCACACATCTCAGCCACGTTGGCTGCATTCAAAATAACAAAGACACAGTAATCACTGAGCTCCACTCATTTTCTGTTTCTTTCTCTCTATCTATGACTCATTTTGTCTCATTCAAAACAAATCTAAAAGTTTTTCCAGCCCTACTATCACATGAGTGCTAGATAATCAACATGGACCAGAAGGTATCGAGTTGTAGGCCATCTACACATCAGTGAGCCAATGACCATTAGATGATCCTCACTAGCTACAAATCCTTCTCCCCTCAAACAAATAGAAAGCAGAGCTGTGTGGCATCCCACTGAGGAGACCCTTCATTTCAGAAATGAGGGCTACCAGTCAGCTCTACCAATCACAGTATGTAACCGGAGTCGTCAGAGACTTTTAGCAAAAAAACTGAATGCGACCAGGTCTGAATTTACCCCCATCTTGCTCCAGTTGGATCTTCATCCACAAAATTCATGTAAGAAAAGCTAATCTAAAGTTTCATTAAGAACATAAAACAAACCAACAGAAAGTCTTTTTTTCTTTAACGTGTGAAAGGAGCTTCCTTTGCTTCAAGTAGACCTCGTCTTTCTTATCTTAGCAAGCTACAAAATGACTGTCTTACCCTTACTTATGAAAATCCTTGTTGCTGATACATTAAACACATTTCCTTTATGAGTGTAGATAAATTGACAAGTATAATAACCATCATCTTTCTTTCTTGGGTTGTTAATAAAAATATATTTTTCTCCCTTGAAGTATCTCTCTCCCTGAAGAGGTTTGCAATCCTAGAAAAGAAAACTTTCTTTATTTGGCTGCAAATAATTTCTCACAGTAATCTGATCTACAACTGGCACTGTCAGGGTTTTATTTACCTTATACCACTGGATGATAGTAGCATTCTTATAATTGTCAATTGTCGGACAAACAATTTTTCCTCTTCCAGTGTCATTTGGGTAACGAATCTGACTTGGGAAACACACTCCTTGCTTATATGGATGCACCTGCACACTCATGTTGAACGACTTCGTGCGATTATTTGAACTTTAAAAATGGAATAAAGGTATGTCAATGATAGCATTTTTATATGGAATATATTAAATACTTGTAACAAATGTGAGTTTTGGTTTTTATAGACAAATGGATGGTTATTGTAGTTCAGTCACAGATTGATATTTAACAACCTGTCATAAAAATAGCAATTGCAGAATGAAAAGTTACATGGATTGGTGTACATCACGAAAAAATGGCATCATTTCCACAGAAAATAATTAGACTGTATTATTAAAACGTGTATTTTTTCCCAGTCTTATGCCTTTCACTTTTCAATGTTGCACTTACAAATGTATAACACAAGTGTAGTTTCCAGAATCCTCTCTAGAAGTCGGCAGAAACCAAAGAAATCTGTTTAAGGAAAATATTCGTGATCCCTCTTCTTCTGCAGGAATTATGTTGTTACTAGCCGTGTGATGCCAGGTGACTTTCACAGATGAACTCCATGGGGGACATTTTATAACTAAAGCCTCACCTTCCATTGCATCAACTGTAAATGAACAAAAGATAAAAATCTCAGATTAATTAAAACTTAGCTCCCCTGAGACAGAGGAGACCTTGCCATTCCTGGGTCAGTAGGCCAGTCATGTGCCTCTAACTACCTTCCTTGAGTTTTCAGAGGTTATATATAGCAAACTTATTCTCATTGAATTTTTTTCAAGAAAAAAATTTTTTACCTTGAGTTATGGAGCCATTTGTTTGCAAAAATAATAATTAATGTGTGGGACAGAAAAAAAAAAAACCACAACCCTAGATTCAAACCAGAGATACACTAAAAAATATGAGGTTTTAATTGAAAATCAGTAATTTCTTGAAATGAAGTTCTTATGCAAATCTTTGCTTGAAATCCTGGTTTTATTCAAAACAGGAATTTAAACACAAAGAAAAGCACTGTCTTTAATGCTGTACTATTACATTAGCTTCCTTACTTCAGTATAATTAATATTTACTTATACAACAGAAAAGAACTCTTGCTCTGCCTTTTTAATATAAAAAAAGGAAATACAGGATTTTTTCTTTCACTGAAGAAAAAACTAGTAGAAGGAGGAAGCCTGTAGATGAGATCATCAAAAAACAAGAGAGACAAAAGCCAGAAGAGCTTTTCTGCAGAGTTCACAAAATTGTGAAAAAAATAAAAGAAATGTAACACACTGAAAGGAAGAATCTGATGGGAAGGTTAAAAGATGCCAGAAAGGAATTAGAGACAAATAAGAAGCATAGGAAGAAAAACCACACACACTCACACAAAAGAAAAAAGAGGAAGGAGTTGGGAGTAAGACACTAATTTTTACTTTTTTTTTTAACTGAATGTATTTCTACTTTTGAATACTGAAACTGGTCCAGAGAAACTTGAATCAAGCAATTTTGATAGATATTTAAGTGCCCAAGCACCTGAATAGTGAACTGGCTGCTGAAAACAGAAACACTAATCTGAAAGTTAAATTGCATATTGGAGAATTGAAAGATGAGAAAATAAGCAAGGATGGAGACTGGACGAAGATGGAGATTGCAGAGGAGCTATAGTAGATAAGGGAGCATGAAGATGAGAGCAGGTAATCAAATAGCTAACCAAAACAGAGAATCTCTATCAAAAATGACACTTTGTGGGAGTATTGCCACTGCCTGGCTTTAGAGGCGTAGGCGCACAAATAAGGTGGTGAGTGTCTCTACATGGTGAACGCTTGGCTTCTGCTCTGTTTCTTTCTAAAGAAGTGGTACATCTCCACTGACATTATATGTTGTCTCGCTTACTAATTCAGGCCTAAATTAGCCACATCGGGTATGAGTACCCCAACCCCATCATTTTAAAAACACTCCTACCCATGAGCCTTGGAAAGACAGTGGGACATATCAGGGGTATCAGGAAAGGCAGCATTGCCCCTCCGAAAGAGGAACACATTGGAAACACAGCTTTCTTCAGGGAAAAATAGAGGAGAGGGAACACATAGAAAATGAGAGGCTTCATCTAAACTCAGTGACATCTAATTATCTTGGCAAATTCTTCAGCAGAATTTGGCCTCTTAATAAATCTAATTCATTTGAAACTTAGCATTCATATTGTAAAACTGAGAATATGGGAAAATATTTAGCGATAATATCTTACAATATTTTTCAGACAAATAAGCAGCTCGGCTGGAGACTAGAACTATGTGAGTGCTATATAATGCTGTGTCACTGGCAGACATGACTGCAGGGCCAGCAGAGCTGACCGGTCAGAAAGAGCTTACTGTTTTGAATATTCCCCATGTGCAAGGAAGTGTTGTTGTTACATTGCACTTGTGGGTTAACACCCCCAAATCAGGACATTAAAAAGCATTTTTAATGAGCAAAGCTCCCAGTTACGTCCCTAGTTCATCAGGGTGCATATGCATTTGTTCTGTTCAGTGCCATTGGAGACTCTGCTCTTGGAGACTCTGCTCTTGGAGACTTTGCCCAGCTGGGGCCTGGAACACCAGCTACTCTCAAATCCTTTCAGAAAAACCCTTTTCTTTCTGCTTGCAGAGATGCCTAGGAGCTGAGGTAGAACCTAGACTTAATGTCACAGAAATGGACAGTAGTCAGTGCATTTTAATATACAAAGAAAACACATAAAGCCAGTTTTTAAGCTGTGATTTGTGGCTTGAGGTAAACTAGCTAATTTTATGTTTAAAAAAAAATTGGGAACAGTCTACACATTTCAACAGAATAAACCTAATCAGAAAGTATTTTTAAATAATTACTTACATGTTTCGGATGTCATGGAAACTGAGAGGAAGGCAGACAGGAAGACCAAATGTACATACCCCATCATATTTCTAAACCAAAAAGAAAAACATTGATATCTCAGAATATACTCTGCATCAGTTATGGTATTTCCATGGTACTGATGTACATCTACTAACAGATAACAGTATCGTGCAGTGATAAACTGCATCATGTGAGCTGCTCTGTACAGAGTGTGTGTGTGCGTATAGCAGTGGTTTTGCAGCTTTGAGATAATGCTCTTTGTTCTATAATCAATGCAATAGTTGATGTTCCATTGACACTACTGTTATGACTTAGTTTAACAGAGGTGGGGGATTTACTCTGCCGTGGTGGACCTCAGACAGAAGCCTCTTCTTGCTTGGTTGCTTTTTTTCTAAGGAAGCTAAATGTACATCGGCATTCTCTTCAGAGTCAAGTGTGGAAAAATGATACCTCAATTTAGAAAAGGATAGATCCTGGATTTGAAAATATATACCCTGCCTTTGAATTAAGCTTACATCCAATCAAGGCTTTCTATGGAAGTGGAGGTATCTTCAGTGACACCTTCTCTAGATAAGTGTTTAGCAGTAAGAACAAACCAGGTGAGTGCCATCACCAATGCTAACCTGAAGGGGAACTGATAAAATGGACTGGAAAGGTAGGTAAAGGAACATATATTATACTCGTGTAACAGCAGTAGGGCAGATTGCATGCCTCACTGATGTTTTCACTCGTGTCAAATTGATATGCACCTGCGGTAATTCACACCTCACAGCATGGCTCAGGCACTCCCCAGCAAACCCCTTTACTAAAGAAACTGGCTATTTGTCGGTGGACATTAAGTTGACCTAACCTAGGAATACCTCGGGAGACAGCAGACATGCAATCCAGCTATACTACGCAGGTGTCAGCATTCTACTTACCATTAATAAACCCTTTGCTTGACTGCTGTCCTTCACTGCAGATCACAGAGCGGTGGGGTCTACTATGATGTATGAGGAAGAAGCAGTCCTGTGGTACTACAGAGAGAAGATACGTTTTCAAGAGAAACCAAGTTAGAAACAAATTATAATTTGTCTTGCAGATAGTGACCACAAGAGGAGTAGTGAAAAATAGGCAAGAAATGCACAGGCAGGGTAAGTACTATCGTCACACTTACTGCAAGGAATTTTTATTTCAGTGCCAAAGATTTCCAGACTAAACAAACATTCACAGACCTTATCAAGACCTACATTTGCAGCAAGTCTGAAATTCAGAACAAACTCCATTTTGAGCTTTCAGAAACGTCATCGACTTTGTATTGATATGGAAAGTTTCTTCTTTTAGAAGGTTTAATAACATCCAGAGGCTTATTCTTAAACTCTTAAAAATAATAAGAAAGCTTACTGTTGGAACAGAAAAGCGTGAGAATTTCAGTGTAGGTATTTTGCAGGGATACTCACAAACCACAGCAAAGATGCAGTTGAGACCAAAAAAGCAGCATCCCAGCATTAATGTCACAGCAAGGCTGGTGCCATGCCTTTTACGGGAAGCGAGTGACCAGCCAGGAGCTCCCAGAAACAATGTGCGTGAGGAGCTGCTCGCTTTCCTTAGAGCTGGAGAAAAGCACCACGTACAAGCGCATGCAGTCTATTGACTTCTTTAATTTTAAGGAAATCCTAGGCCAGGTTAATAGATTTTTTAGAAGGTACTTTTCAGCTCAACAAACATCAGGAGTTTGGCCCTGGAAAGAATGAATGAGCTGGCCCAGAAGAGGGTTCAGGAGTGACCTGGGACAGGGTCAGGAGTGACCTGGGACAGGCCCTCAGGGAAGAAAGATACAGAGCAAAACAGCACACAACAAAATTCACAGCATCAACATAGCAAAGCATTTATCTTTGTTCATCTTTTAGAGCAGAAGGCTTATTCCGAGAACTTATTTCTGACACTACGAGGGAGCAAACCAGATTGGCAGGTGGGAATGGGGAGCTGAGTTTCACATATCCCGATTACTAGAGGCCTGGATCCAATTCAGGACCTAAACAGATTTGTATTTGCCGTCAACTGTGTTGACTTCATTCATCAGCTAAGGTCTACTTCAACCACAGTTGAAAAATGATATGGAGACTCATGGCTCCATATTCTCCTGAGAAAGAAAAGGGAGGTGCAAATGCCCTGCACACATTTGGAAACCAGTTCACTATTCAGCTGATATGAGCAACATTTGATAGATACACGGGGTCTCAATCTCCTGAACAACGCATCAGGAGCAAGTGACTGAAAGTTTCTCTGGCATACTGCAGTGAGCACCTCATTTCCACAATCCATGAGATATCTACCCATTCCATTTCTGTCTCTCTGGGTAAAATCAAAACACTGCCATCTAGCTCTAATCTTTCTGAGAACTGAACTGAGAACTGATTTTCCTTGACTTGGTTTCACTGAGCCTTGTTATGATATAAATCTGCTCTAAAACACCACTTCATTCTCTGCACTAATTTCCACTCTAGTTAACAGTCTTTCACTACCTGTTACCATATCTAATCTCACTGGTTAAAATCAGCTTTGGTTAGCCTATATCTCACTTGTTTTTTTCTCACAGAAATGACTTTTTTCACTTGCAGCTCACAATTATTGATCATTCCCAATAATTCACCACCTCCAGATACTTGTGACTTTGCTTCTTAGCATTGGCTTATGCAGAGGAGACCTTTTCTTCCTAAAAGGTCCTGTCCAGCCAGATGGCCAGTTTTGCAAGCTGCGTTTAAACTATTTGGTACCCACATACATTTGGAATGGCTCACTTGTTCTGGAGAGGGACTGACTGACATGTCTGGGACTGCAGCAGGGTACATACATGGTAAGAACTAGTGGTGTAGCAAGGAAAGGTGAATCCCTCCAAAGGGTATTTATGCAGCCTTCTAGAGCACTGTGCCATCAGATGCTGAATGCCTACAGCATGCAAAATACATGTATGTGTATACACATAAGTAAATGTGATATGCAAAACACTAGCTGCAGCAGGGCTAGTTCATACAACTGAGATTGAATACATCTATATCAACTGAGTCTCCGCAATGAAGTCTCCAAACAGACCCTAAGAATCAGTTCAGTGAAGAACTCTAAGCTGAATAATAAATAAAATTTAATATAATTAGATTATTTGAGTAATTAAATAGACATAAAAAAAATATTCAGAATATTCCTTCTCTGCTGGGAGCCTTTTCCCTCCAAGTGTTTGGTTCTATTCCACAAATGTATTTTCCCCCAGTGAGGTATACCAGCAGTTATACTAACTGTCCTACTACTTTTTAGAGCTATTTTGTTTAAGCATGCAGATACTTCACTATGAAGACAAAAAGTGAAGTGATGGATTTTTAAGGAAAATCAGTTTCATAGACTAGATTTGAAGACTGTCTGAAATGAGGTTCTTTCTCATTTGATATTTTATTTGTATGCATCTACTTTGTATTTAGCCACATGTAGTGGTATCAATATACCACTATGGGAGATACTGGTGAGTCCCTTATTGCCAGTGCTATCTCATCCCTAGAAATGGACGGCTGGTGATTAACAAAAAAATGCAAGAAGCTGTGCTTTCTCCATTTTTGAGATACAGCTTTGTCCAGGAATGGAGACAGCCAATTACTTGCCCTCACCAACTCTTCTAACAAGTGCCAGAATGACCCAGAAGGAAGAAATGTGCATTTGCCCATCATTGTACTTGCCAGTTGTTGTATTTAACCTTTTGTTTCTTGAAAAAGTATGTCTTTGAGAGACCTTACACATACTGGGCTACCAGCCTGCACCAAAACAGTGCAAAATAGTTGTGCTGAAAGGACAGATTCTCCCCGCGTAACTTTGATGATTGCTTTTTTGATTTTTCCCCCCGTTTTTTAAGTTGCTGTGTATTGGCAGCAGTTTCAGTAGAGTTTGGGGCTTGTGTGTGTGAATATATGCAATATGGGGCTCTAATTAAAGAAGAATATTCCCTGAAAATACAAAGAGCTCAGGCAATTCAAAGAACAATGTGATTCTGTTTGCATTTTCCAAAGTCAGCAGCAAGCTGCCAAATTACCTCAGTAAAAACTGAGGCAAAGGTTGCAGTTCTAGACAGCAAATAGCAAGAGAAGGACTAGTGCGTTACAGCTTGTGGCATTACTCCGAGCAAAGCAAAATGAAAGCATCCACATATCCATGATACTTAGATCAAATAAAAAGGGTATTATGAGGCACAAGACAAAGGCACTAAGACACCTCACGTCCCACAAGCAAAAGGAAAAAGTTCCTGTAGTTTGAAGCACTGAGAGACAAAGGCCATAATTTCTGGAAGTAGTTATGAGTTTTCTTTCTGCTTTTGCAGATTTATTTAGAACTTATGTTTTATTACATTTGTCTGAAGTAAAACCTGTATAACAGATTTTTGGGTCCTCAGTATACCATAAATTTAGATTGCTAATATTCAGGGGGAAAAGTTAAAATGACATTTTCCACAAATCTCTTTCTTCCTATAGCTCACAATAACTGTATGTTACGAGCTTAATTCTAAGCTCTGTGAAGGAAAACTTCCGTATGATGCTGAAAAAGCACTAGATCCAAATACAGAGATCAGGGATAACTACCTGAGCATGTCAAGACCTAGTCACTAATGATCCGGTATCAAAGGAAGATGAAAGAACCAGGAACCCCCTACTTATGTTGCAGAAGCAGGCGTCTATAGGGCTTAACTCCTTGCTTCTCCAAAGGCAACTGTGTTAGTAACATATTTGTGATTTTTTTTCCAAAATTGTATTTGGCAACAAACTGTTTATAGTACTGTTTATATAAGCGAACAAACATTATAAAAGTACCGTACCTTGCATACTAGCAAAACTTGGAAATGCTGTTGCAATTTCTACTTTAAAAAGCTTAACAGACTTTACAACATAAGCATACCATGAAATCGCAGTTGTGAGAGATTTGTTAACTAAGACATAGAATACATTAATTCACATTTTGAAAGTTATTTTAACTCTTTTATCAAACCAGAAAACCCATTCTGACTGAAAATGGGCTATTAAAATAGCAACAGTAAATTGAACTTATTCCAAAACTAGCACTAACAATAGTTAAAACCTACACTAGTTTTGAATAATTAGTAAAAATACCTGCCAGAAAACTGAGCTCAAATCCATTTCTAAATACACTTCACTATAAGGTAAATCTTTATGTTGGTCCCGAAATTATTTGTCTATCATATAAGCATATCCACTATTTTAATCTAATATTTTTTCTTGAGATAAAGAAGCACATAAGTGAACTGAAACAAACTTTCTTATAAAATAGTTCAGTTATTTTTGGTTAAATGATAATATAAAAATTTGACCTACCATCTGGAAAATTCAGAAAGCGGAGAAGTGGCTTGTTCTCTGTGGTTGGGTCCTTTGCACTGATTTCTCTGCTGTAACTTGTACCAGATATTACTGGGAACTCTTTTTATCTGTCTTGTGCAATTCATATCTGTAGGGGCAAGATATACAGCTTTATTTTGAGACACCTCCCACCGAACAGAGAAGAACATGCAAATTACTATAGTAACCTCAAGTACCTATCAGAGATGACATCTCACAGTTCCAGTTAATCAGATATCTTTTACCAATAGCATAGGTTTTCCATTAATCACAAATTATTCCATTTTAGCATGATTATACTACAGTAACTCTGTTGGCTGGTTATTGGCTTTCTCACACGCCTGGGGAGAACAAAGAAGGGACACTCAGCCAGCAGAGGGTGCTTTGAAACAGATTTTGTTTGAAAACAAGTTACAGCTTTGCCTGGTCTACTCAGGCAGCAGCTCCCGGAGAACAGCTCTAAAAGTCACCGGAGCACCAGGAACGGTTTTTAGTGAAGGAAACTGCTTCACTGAAGCTAAGCTGATAAAAAAGGCTGCTACATCAGCAGCTAAATTAAGTCTCTGAGGGAAAGGAAGCTGGAGGGACAGAGCAGTTCCATGGGAAATCCAGAAGCAACCCTGGGAGAGGAAGAGGGAGTGGGAGAAGTCACCGCAGCGGTGGACATGACCCAGTGTACAGTGACCTACAAGATCAGGTATTCAGGAGGCCATATGGGCCACCAAATGTCTGAAAGCCATTTTTAGGGAGCATTGTTCGAGACTGCTGAGCAGCCTTCCAAGCATCAGCACTAAATCTGGACCCATCAGACCAAAGGGCTCAAACTATCCCCTTCTTGCGCAGCAGCCAGTCTAAAGGGGTAATTTCAGTACCAAATCAAATTCCAGGGGACAAATCAGCTTTGTACATCTTAGCAGAATAACCCCTAAAGACATTTTGAGAATCAACTGTTCATTCTTTCTTTAACCAAACAAGAAGTTTTTATACTATGGTCATTCAAACCCTTATTTTTCCCTGGCTGAGTTATGAATACCATTTATCACCTTCAGTGTTCCTGGGACGCCACTGTCAGCACGTAGCAACTCCACATCAATACACAAAGGTGTAGCAATTATACACCTGTATGCAAAAATATTACTGATTTACCCATGCTTTCCCCAGTTCTTGGTATAGCATTTCCTTTGAAGTGGTCTAGGTGTTGCACTTCCCATATGACACTGAAATTGCAAAAGAGCTGAAATAACCACACCTACAACAAAGAAACCTCACAATGCTTTGGTCAACTGTTCAGGGTCAGCTCAGATCGCTACCTTGAAAACCTCGCAAACCCCTCCCTGCTCAGGTTCATGCAATTTCACTGGAATCCAGGAGTTCCTAATTTCCTGATGCTAGAGACTCAGGCAAAAAGTCTGAAGTAACCATCTGCATTCAGTGGTAGATTCAGCATCCTCTTACCACAACATGTCACGTTACTTTAGGGAAAGGTTAAATGTATTCAGCTCAAGCTAACTTCCATTGCCTGGATACAGAATAAGTTCTTCTATCATAAAGTCCACTGAAACTTAGATCAGAGATGCTCATTGTGTTGTTCCATACCTCAGAAGAGCCCTTCATCCTATAGTCTGTTCCCCATGCCCAGGTTGTTCCCAGATCATGACACAGGTGGGAAACTGAGCTCCTGGCTAAAGCAGATAGTTGTCAGCTGAGCAAAAGCCATTCTGCAGCTTTCATAAGGAACTACAATCAATGTTGAATGCTTCGTAACTTTTGGCCCAGCTTCTAAAAAAATTCCCATTTGATAAGTATATGGAAAAATGTGCTTACAGAAATATGTCAAGAAATTTCTTTGAGGAGTTAGATGCATCCCGCTCCCTTGGCAGCCTGTATGCATAGCACTTCAGCAAGCAAGACAATCATCTGTTCTCCAAGCAAAGAGGTCAAGAAGTAATGGGCTTAAACTGAAGCAGGGAATAGTTAGGCAAGACAGCAGGAAAAATCCTTTAACAGGAAAGGTAGGGAAGCACTGAAAGAGTTGGTTGGGAACCTAGTGGAGCCACCACTAGGTGTTAGACCTTAAAGAAAAATTTCGTATTGGTATCAAGATGCTGTAAGTTGGCCCCACAGGTCCTTACCAGCACTAGGAGTCCACAGGTCCTCACCAGCATTAGGAGTCAATGGCCCACAGACTCAGCTGTCTGTGATTCAATGGCTGGTTTTGGTGCAGCGTGCCTTTATGAACTTAACTCAGTTGTGTTGGCAAAATTACTCCTGAGCTGTGAAAAGAATGCAAGTTAAAGGCATGCTAGATACAAAAAGTGAAAACCCAAATCAGATGAAATTATCAAGATCATAAGAGTTAGGAGTTCAAGCATTCAAGAGGAAAAATGATGACACAAAAAAAGATGAAGTCCTGAGATAAAAAGTAGAGATAGGAAAACAGCAACTCAGCAACATGAGGTTCACTCTGCTCCAAGAACCAGTGCTTGGCCTAGCAGCATGTTAGTCCTGGCTGTCTAATACCTACCTCTATTAGCCAGGAAATAATTGCTGTGTACATTTTTTGCACCCTGCTTGCAGACTGTCGTTACACACAGTAGGGGACACCTGGACAGAAGTGACCCTAGCAGGGAAGGTTTCACTGTCTACATTTGTTGAGGCCAACCTAGGAAGCACTGGTGGAGTTAGCAAATGGTCAGATGGCAGGGGAAACTGTTGTTGGGTGTGTCCATACCCATGGTAGGTCTAATGTTTTTTAGCTGGTGGGGATCCACCCTACTGAGGTTGCAGTGTCCTTCCTATTTCCTCTGTGTTGTGGTGCCTCACTTGTGGCTAGCATAAGCACCTCATGCTTTGTGCGGAAGGGAAATTAGAAAGCTTTTTCAAGGGTTATAATATTCTGATGGGGAGGGACTCTTCTTCCCCCAAGGTGAGAGTTGCCCCTGGTCTTTGTCGTTAACCATGCAGTCCTATTATCACCCACATTATGATAAAGATGAATGGGCTAGTCCCCAAATACCTCTGCTGGTTCCTTTCATTGAGAAGTTTGAGACTTCTCCTTCATCCCACCAAGGCAGAGCTATTAAGTCTTTTATCAGGTTTTCAGCTCCACTACAGTTGCCAGCTAGTGTATTAAAGTTCAGAAGATGCAAATTGGAGATGAGAGTATCTTGAAGGAAGCAATTGGCTAAAGTAACAAGAATTATATCTGCCCTTTTTAATGTGGCTGGCGTGTATTTACCATTGGGTTGCACATTGATATGTTATTTGGGAAGTTATTTGATCACCAGCAGTTTATAAAAGATCTTAACAATGATAGTTATGCTTGTCGGACCAAGGACAATATTCAAACAGGAACTTGACGCCATTACCAAAGCCTTTGTATCTTAAAACCAGATTCTCTTTCCAAAGAAGTTCTCAATTTCTCTGCTCCATGCCTTGCCCCAAAAGGAAAGCAGCTGTGTCGCCATCCCACAGAGGCTAGATACAGTCAGCCAGAACAAAAATAACAGCAACTGTTCTGAATGTCACTGGGCTGCCAGCAGGATCCCCATGGGGAGACCACAAAGCCCACCAGAGAGAGGATCGGTGTAGTACAACTGTTGCTCTTATGGAAATAAAAATACTCTGCTGAGTCTCCAGGATCTTCCATTCCCACAGGTGGTCCTGTCCTTGGATGCCAGAGTGCCTTACAGTACGGAGATGAGAGTGGGTCTGAGCGGGCAAGTATGTTTGGGCAAGAAACTTATCCAAAGTTTATCCACAAAAGAAAAGGTGAATAAACCAGCCCTCCTGTGTTCAGATAACTTCAGGACACAGACAGGATGCATCTAAGTGAAATCTTCCAAATTTTAAGTCAAAAACCATTAGATCCAAGAGGTCATTGCTTGATGCAACAGCATAGACTAATTCTAGAAGTTCCAGACCCTTGCAGCCAACCCTCCCCTCGGAGTGCACGGGAAGCTAACCTCATCCTGTGCAGCGCCTCCTCTATTTCCCATTACTATGGAAACAGAAGATTATTCAGCACATCGTTGTTGTTCATATCTGACCTCTTTCCTGAGAATAAGGAGTTTTTTCTACACGATTTCTTAGGAAGAAACTTCTACAAATACATGGCATTCTGGAAATCATAACTTGGATGCAAAAGGCACAGTCCTTATTAATTTACACAACTAAAATGAATTGGGATTCTCTGGAAAGTCATTGAAAATAATTTGCTGACAAAGGATATTGTTTATAATGACTTCTTACTAATAGGTCTTGTTTGTTCCTTAATGTATATGAATTACTGGAAGTTAATGTCTTACTGATAAAAGAGGGTCATGACATACCGACAGCATGCAGGAGCAGAGCTTTAGTTGTAAAAATTATTTATATTTTTTATAATATCACTATTTAAGAAAATGTCTTATTTTATCTATAGGTTATGGACTGAGTTTTTAGAATAACATTTTCTGTGATAATTATCTCATTGTATTTACTATCAGATCTGGCTGCAACTTGGAGCTTGCATTCCCTGAAAGTTTAAAGTATTTTGGAAAGGAAAACAAGGCTTCTCACAAAAACTAGAACTTCTGAACTTTTCCTATGAAAAGGAAATGTCACCCTACTTCTTTTTTCAAAAGAAACTCCTCAGTTTATGGAAAACCTTCTTGTAGCTCTCCACATGATTTACTGCAAGTCTTCTTAGGAGATGAGCTGTTCCAGAAACCAAGCTTCTTTTCCCATCAATCTAAAAATGAGTTATTTGTGCTTATCCATGGTCACCATGCCTACTTGTCCTGCATAATGCAGTCTTGGTGTATCAATTGCTCACCTTTATATTCATCCCCAGGTCAAACTCCTCATTTCCATCGGATTCTACATGGAAAATGACCTGTACGTAACTATGGCCTGTAGCAACCCCAGGCAGGTCTTCACCAGGGCTACTTCACAGATTTGAGAGGTCTTTGTGTACAACGATTTGGCCTGACAGGTGCCTATAAAAAGCAGCAGTTGCTGGGAAGATACAGGAGAAGCCATTCGTCATCTGCTTTCCCTGTAGGATGTAGGTGGTATAATATGGGCTACCCAATACTACACAAGAATTCAGTGCTGAATTGTGGAGTCACTTTACATTAGGCAAACATTTTTCAAAGCCATTTATTCTTTGGACTTTTGGGCCATCGATGACTTCTGGGTGGCAGCTCTTGGAGGCACTGGAGCACAAGCTCTCCCAAAGCCTCTGTGAGGAGATTAACCCACAGCTAATCAATGCCTACACTGGAAATACGCATCCTCAGCATGGATTCACCCAGAAATGGAGGTCAGTTCATGTCTGTTTTTTTATCAAAAAGTGTTTGATTAGAACATCTCTGCTCCACCTCATTTCCACAGCCAGCAGCAGAGATGCATGGTCTCCTAGCAGCTTCTGAGGACCTCAGTGTCTTCAAAAGCTACGGGTTTCAAGCACTCCTGCCTGATTGCTCTCAGAATCCATGACCAGAGGCCAAACTGTTCCTAGACTTTTTGATCTACAGTTAAGAGACTACAGAAGCAAACTTGCTCAAGACCTCCCACATCAGCAGTGAAGAGCATGCTCTGCATTGTATGACACGAGCAGCTACGTATCTCTCTCCTCTCCTCACCAAATCACAGCCTCATCATGTGCCAGAGCCTGACAGCCATACTAACTACCCCTGGCTCCCAGACACACCAGTCCAGGACTGAGGCTCTAGGACAGGACCCAAATATTGGAAGTTTCATAGTTCCTGTGAAACTAATTGAAATCCAAAGGCCACCCTGTCAGTCAGTTCTGTAGCAGAATGATTGCTTTTGGACAGCGGATAAATTTTCACAGGAAATCCCATGAGATCACGTGTCCTCTAGCTTGGTATTGTTAGACATTGATCTACTCAAAGCACTATTCCCAGAGAAATAATCTTACCAACACGTAGAAAGTGATGAGCTTTCACTACCTAGGAAGGATATCTTGGGATCATTTTGGATTTTCTCCGAAAACAGACTGTTGTTCAGCAGCTGCCAAGAGGGCAAACAGACTGTGAGGAGTTATTAGCAAAAGAACAGAGAAGAAAACAGGAAATGTTGGTATACCAATCCAACGTATCCTTATCTTGAGCACCAAATGTAATTCTGGTCACCAGTGACAAAAAGCATATAATAGCAACAAAAAAGTTACTAAAAAGAGCAGTAAGGATATCAGAGGTACAGAGGGCCTTTGCTACAAGGATAAACCAAATTGACTGGCACTCTCCAGCTGAGAAAAGGAAAGAGTTCTAGTACTAGGAAAAATTACACAGGGAACGATTTTTCAGTACCTCTCCTTATAAAAGAAATAGGGAAATTATCAGGCACATGGTTAAAGCAGAGAACAGTATGCTTTCACATAAAAATGGAAACTAATTGCTGCATGAAGTCAAAAGTAGGTTCAGAAATGGGTTCAAAAGGTATGACTCAAACTTAGGAAGGAGAGATACATTGATAACCGTTTAAGATGCCGTTGGAGAAGCTACTTTAAACTGAGGATGTCCATCCCACATGATTGACACTGGCAGGGTTCATCATCCTCTTCTTTGCCTGTTTTTGATGGCTTGTGCTTTTGGTTAGAAACAGGATAAAGACCTGGTGGTGGGGGAGATTGTGCGAGCTGGTATGATAGGTCTTATTTTCTTACATTAATAGAGAAACAGAAGAAATACAAAAGTGGAGGTAACTCTTATTTGAGTTTAAATTCCTTTTTTTTTTTCCAATTATTTCATTTCAGCTCACAAATACTGTGATTAATAATTCTGCTAAGAGCCAAAAGAGCAAGTTTCCTTCCCTGAAACCAGGAATTCCTGCAGAGCTTGGAGATCTGTTTCTGTAAGGTCTCAAGTCATGCTTTTTGAAAAGGCTCTTTCCTTTCCTCCTCTTTGTTCTTGCTTTGGAGCAGAAAACCTGCTGGGAAAAAAAAAAAAAAAAAAAAAGGCAGCTTACAAGAACAAATTTCTATTCTTTGTTGCTCAGAAATACGGAGAAACAGGGTTATATGGGAAAACGTTCCTCCAGAGAGGAGACAATGATACCGATGGATTTTCAGCACTGCGAATAAATGTAAGGTGGCAAGTTTTTTCATTTCTAAGCAAAGAAACCTATTATTTTATGCCAAGAAATTGTTTCCTGTTCCAAATCCCAGTTTCACCGAAGTGTCAAAGCCCTTTCGGGAAACAGACTTTCTGGCACAGTCTCTTCTTTGGTGTTCCTTACTAACCACTTAAGTACCACAGCACTGAGCTCTGTTGAAACCTCACTGAGTTCACTCACCAGTGATAGATGTTAGGGCCTGTGGGCATCCTGCTCAGCAGCACATGAGCTACAGTTCTGGAGCCATGCGCTTCCATCATAGGCATTGCCTCACTGACCATCACTCCACCTTTTTTTTTTTTAACTGGTCACTCAGAGCTATGTGAGTTCAATAGGAAATGAAATCTATCTTGTGTTCAAACTGACATTGAAATATGAAGCAAACATTGTCCCACAGAAATAAGGTCTAGACTGTAGACACAGTACACAGCTTGACAGGGCCACCACGTCAACTGCAGTCTCCATTTGCATTAACATGGGGAATTTGGGAAAAAACATGCATACAAAACCAGCTGCTTTGGGCACTTCTGGGCCTCTCCATTGCTGGGGAAATTACTCCTTGGTGTCAAAGATAACCCATATTCCATCTCCTTTGTCTTTACAAAACAGGAATTCCAACAAGTAGGCCTAAAAGAAAGAAAATTCAAGGATGCTTGATTTTATTACCTAATGTGGACATGTTGGTATCTGTCAGGGTACATAAACATCCCCAATGCAGAAGTACAAGTAATAAAAATTATAAAAAATTATGAAAAATGCACACGAGTTCAGTGAATATCTGTCCTGCAAAGACTGACAAATCATGGCATGTAAGCCCTCACGTACACTTGATTCCACGGAGTCAGCATGCACCGTGTACTGGACTCCCAAGCAAGTGCCAGGCACCCTGCATGGTTCGTTCAGATAATTGCATGTGACTGAGCGCTGCAGCCTGTGTCCAGATTACTGATTAGCTCAGTAATGATCTTGAGGCTCTTGTGTCTTAAATGAATTGTCTGACATCCTCAGGTGACATTACCTACGCACACACTATGTTACAGACTACTCATAGGCTAGGCCCCTGAGCCGAGGATGCTCCCTGGCCAACTCCATATTGCCTCAGCAGCCCCAGTGCAGACGTGCCCACACTGCTGTGGATGTGACAGGACAAGTGGGTGACATGGAAATGATTGGGTCAGACACTGCACATCCAGACAGTAATAAGATTTGCTATTTTCTTACTTTAAAGAAGCTGCAGACTAGCAGGAGACTTCTTTTCTGGTGTTCATTTCCATTACCCAGGAAAAGGGTTATTTTGGTGCATTATAAAGGACAGAGTCAGTTTGTTCTTCCCAAAGGCCGTTCAAGCCCAGACAACATAGACATGGCCACAAATTGTCTATCATTCAGGCTCCAGCTGTCATGTATTTCTAGCTAAAGATTACCTGAACTGGGTTTTAGAAAATAGGACTGACCCACACCTCGGGCAAAAATCCCTTACATCTGATGTCCGGCACTGCCTGAACTCATTCAAGGTCTCTTCTATGCTTAAGACAGGCACTCTATACACTCAGAACCCCATCCTCCGGAAAGGACAAGGATTTCTCTCCAACGTAAAATCATTTACAACTCAGACTGAGAACAACACACAATGCTCAGACAAGGCTTTCAGTCAGAACACTTATCCAGAAGACCCAGCTTCTAAGGTCTCTAGAGGCTTCTATGTCACGGGAAGAACCTTCCACCCTGCCCACTGAAACTGGGATGCTACGTGTTGGGGATTATAAATCATGGGGAAGACAGAGAACAGACAAGAGTGAATTTGACTCTAGCCATGTGGCAGGGTGGATATTAATAAGAAATTAGTATTCTGAAGCTCTGACTCCTCTTAAGTGGGTTGGGCTCCCTCACATTTGCTTTCAACAAGCAAAACTGCACTACCAGGTACAAACTGGCCCAGGTACCTCAGAAGAAGCAGAAAGTGTCCTAGGAGGAGTTGAGGGAGCACATTCTCCTTCAAGGCAAGAGAGGCTGTCAGTTTCCTGATGACTGCTCTAACCACAAGGCTAGTACGAGAATGAAGAACTGAGTGGGCTTGCACCATGCATTCAGATTTTTTGTATCATCAGAACTGTTTCTGCTCTGTTAGCATCTATTCTCAGAAGACAGATATAGCCAGCTTACATCATGACTGGGGGTGGAAGTAAGCATTTCCTATTAGTTCTCTCTACAGTCAACAGCAAGGGTCAAGAGTAGCCAGTTTAGGGAGCAGAGATCCCTCTGAAGGTACTTGAGGTCCTCACCTTCTGCCATTAACCAGACAGGCATATTAGACCATCTCTTTCCCTTTGCGGGGGGGGGGAGGGGGTGGGGGGGTCGTGGTGTCTAAATTCAGGCAAAGACATTGCCCATAGGCACTCACATTTCTAGCTCTGCAGGATATCACAGAAACAATACTACATTCATGCAAATTAATTTATCTTAATTTTCTTAGACAACCAGAAGTTTTCTGAATGAGAGTGCTTGCATGGAGAGCTCTTCCCACAGACTTTCCTCCTGATGCTATCACAAATCTTACTGATACTGTAAAGTCAGCGTAAAGTTTCTGTCAGGTTGGTTTTCTGCCCCAGCAAAACCTCAGGTGTCAGATCTGACCTTTGGGTAGCCACAAAGTTTGAATTTTAAGAGCTCAGCAGAAATGGCAATCTATCATACAAAATAAAACCAGAAAATCGGTTTAATCTCTCTGCGCATGACTAGCAAAAGCACTTTTTTTCTGTGAATTCATATGCTAAAGGATGGAAAGACACAGTTCAAAAGTAGTCATAAGTAGAACAGCAACTCTGTGGCTGATAAACCAATGAAGGAAACACGTCTGTAAAGCAATCGCTACATCTTTGAAAAATAGTTGGGAGATACTGAAGTCCTTGAGCTATTATTCTTATTAAAAATATTCTGTTCAGTTTGTGTTTTTTCTGGAGAAGTTTATTATGAAGTTTCAGAAAATACTGAATTACACTACAAGAATGTGTCTGATGGGAAAATCTAAATCAAAGAAAAAAAACAATTCTCTGTAAATGCTTTAAATCTAGATGGAAACTACATACACTTAGCAAAAGAAATAGAAAATTAACAAGATTGTGGCATGTTTTCCAGCATATTCATCGCAGCAGAAGATTAGCATATCAACGTAGCATAACAGAACACACCTCAACTACATTTTCAAGAAACAGCCTGAGGAAAGGAGGGACACATCTCTGGTCTGCAGATTTCAGAAGAAGAAACTTCCAAATGCACAACTAAGTATTGTAACAAATGTTACTGTAACCTCTTCTAGCCAGCATGAAGAGGAATGAGATTATGTGCAAAAAAACCCCTGAGATTGTACACTTCAGTAGGCATACCTTTCGGTAATGTTTCCTTTCAGTCAATCAGTCAATCAGCTTCCCACCTGTAACCATTTTTTTCCATCAACTTCACCTCTAACTCCCTATTGGAAATTCCATTTGCCAGTAAGTATTTCCTATGTCCCAGCTAAAGTGGACATGAGTAATTCTAATTATCTTTTTCTTTTTTCTTTTTTTTTTCTTTTTTTGTTGTTTGCTCTTTTGAGCTGGAGAATAGAAAGCCTAGAATGGAAATCCTACCATTAAATAACATCTGCACATCATTATTATGGGCAATTCCACCTTTCATCATAGCTAAAAAGGCGGAATTTAAGGAGGTTGTAAGCAGTATTTGTCATAACTATTCAGAGGCTCATATTGACTCTAGGAGAAATTCCATTCCCAACACACGGTTATAACTGCATGTATGCCTGGTCCATGCATCTCCCTGCACCACACCAACAGAAAAGTCTTTGAGATTACAGGTACATTTTTTTTCCTGTTCTTTATATATGCCAGAGTCAACTGAACTCACTGTAGGTCAATGTGTTCATTTGTACTCGATTATTACTACCTCCTATTTCTTCTGTTTTGGTCATTTGAGTTAAACAATGTCTGGAAAGAAGGAGCTAACTTCTTGTGACTGAAATTAATGAGAAGGAAGAAGCACGCAGAAGTTTCAGTCAAAATGTAATATCCTATAGGAAGCAGTAAAAGATTTAACTGCATCAAGACAAAATAAATATTTATGTTCCAAAGACTAAGGCAAAAGAATAGTGATGACAAAAGAAGTAAAACCTGCTCTAGCAAAATATTTCCAGGTGGTTTTCACCAGCAGGGCCCCTTCAGATGGTCCATTTAAACTTGAAAAGACAAAGAACAAATTTACTGTGACAAACACTGGAAATCTCAGGTCTTCAATCAACTATTTTGTTCAAGTTGGGGTTACTGAAATCACGGAAAAATGACAAATTTTCACAAGAATAAAAAGCAACTGTGGAACCTGTTGAGGCAATGTAATAGACAATGATGGCAAACTTTATTGACATGAAGGAACAGGCAGTGATAGACAAAAGAAATAGACAATGACGAATTTTGAAGTGTCTACAATTCAGACAAGATGACTCCTTCCAAGACTTGCTATTTATGGAACTAAACCATCAATAAATGACATGAAAAAAAGATGTGAAAGAATGATTGTCAACAGCAGTGGTAGCAAATTTTGATGGAATAGCTCCATCCTTGTAATACTTTTAGGTCAAGTCATAGAAACATGACAACAGCTGTGCTGGTTTATACCATCTAGTTCAGTACTTCTTCTGTAGTAAGGACTATTGGGAAAAGTAAGGAGTAAGATCACAGCCAACGCACACCATAACTCCACCTCAGTACGCTCCTAGCCTCCAGCTGCTCTCAGCACCAGGAATTTCCTGAGCCTGTTATGTTTTGTCTGTTTACTCACCTCTTATTGGATCTCTCTTCCAAGTCTGGTCTCCCCAGGAACCCGTGTTCCTAATTCTGCAGTGTCCTCTGGCAAGGAGTTACACAGGGCTGCTATCTCTTTCCTGAAGATCCATCACCTTTTTCTCTTTAATGTGCTGGCTGGCCAGCACTGAGATTGTGCAGAAGCTTGATAAAGGAATGGGTAAAAACATGAGAAAAGTTGTGTTGGTTGCAGAAAATACCCCTCCTCAGAAGCTGGTGTCTCAGACCATGCTGCTTACTGTGGGATATGACCTTTTTTGTGCAACCCCTTGACCAGGGCAACTGAAAGACCATCAGATGCAATGCATAGAAAAAATCCTTAAAACCCAAACTTGCGGTCAGAGAAGAGAGACACTATCTCAGTGTGTTCCTGGCATGGTACTGCAACCTACAGAGGGGGCTCCAAAGGATCATACTTGAGTGCTGGAAATGGTATAGCCACAAGAACACAGACCATCAAACAGCTGCTTAACCCTACCAAGGCTGTGCTTTAGGAGCAGTGCTTCTCACGCCATCCTAAACATCCACCCTTGCCTTCCCTGCCTCTCCTGTGGCAGAAAAAAATATTTTGTGTTCCTAGACGGCAGACAGTTCAAAGAACAGATCTGCCTAAGAAATAACAGGCCAAGAGGAACAACAAAACACAGTTATTTTTCAGCTGGTTTGGTTCTTGGGCTGGTTTCACAGACAGGCAGCTGTGCTGGCACAATAGAAAGGGCAGCCTTGGAGCGGGTGTGGGCAGACGGAGGGAGCAGGACAGTCCAAACTAGTGAGGACAGGGAATAAGCACCTGTGAGACCATGCCAGAAGGATAGCAAAAAAGTGTCACAACTCTCCTGATATCCAGCTGCACTGGATAGCCACACCAGCATGCTGCCTGCAGATGTTTCTCTGGTAACTTCATGTTGCATGAGTGTTTGCTAACCAAGAACCAATGAAGAACACTATTTTCAAGAGAAAAGTTGACTGTTTTAATACCTCCCAGGGTTCAAAGTCACCTTAATAAGGAAAGACAGCTTTATTGTTTTTCTGGGGGAGGATGTGGTTAATTGTGTTGTGCAATAACAACAGACCAACTCAGCATTATTATATCTGAATCGAAATAAGCTCTGCTCTGTGTGGTTTTCAAGGCTTACAGAACAGCATTTGGACTCTGATACTTCACCCCGGGGACTTTCTTTCCCACTAACAGCAACAGACTTTTCAGGAAGCACAAAACCCTCTTTTTCACTCTCAAGAGAGAAAGTCAACAGCCTGCTCAAGTCTAAATATTTGCTGAGTAAGCACAATAAAAGGATCTCACTGCACATACACAACTTCATTTGACACCTATTGCTACAGGCAGTGGCAAAATGCCATGAAATACTGGGGCAACACTGGCCAAACAAGCTACACAAAACCCAGCAGGTTTCACATGGGGTTTTGTTTGTTGCTAGAAAGGGGAAAAGGAAGCAAAATACTAAAGAAACTTCAGGGTTCAGACACCAGAATGTTATCCAGATCCCAGGGTTTCAGTGGAGCTCAGGTTTCACATCCTGAGTGCTGGAGATAAAAATCCATGTAGTCTGAATTAGCCATGGCCCAGCAGCCGCAAATGCACACAGCTCCCTGCTGACATTTGTAGGCAAACAGGCACAGGGAGACCAAAGCACACTGAGAGCTCAGAGCACCCCAAGATCTCCGAGAGCGATAATATGACAACATCACTCGCTTTTGTTCAACCATCACTGCATTCTGAAACTTGCGAGAAGAAAACACCCCGGGTAGTCCTAGCTAACAGCTAGTGGGGACAAAACCCATTAGCCTGCCAGCACAAGGTGTCTGTACAACCAGTGCTGCAGCTTGGTGAGGCCAGATCAAGCAAGAGGAGAGAGGCTTCATGTGGGAGCATCTCTGGTCTACAGGAAGGGCTCTTTTTAGGGGCCTGCCTGCTGGCGGCTCCATTCCTTGGCCTTGAGGCAGTGCATGAGGAAGCGCTAAGGATGACAGGCCCAGAATCAGACCTGAGACACTGCATGAGCAGCCTACAGGATGGTCACAGCACAGAAGTGACATGGCCATGGCATGGGAACCAAGCTGGCTTGAGCTGACAGAGAGGTACAGCTGGAGCCAACACCCTTGAAAGGCTGTCCACGCAGGTGCAGCACCAGAGCAAGAGTGCCTTCAGCTTGGACACCCCCCTGAGCCCTCAGAAATGTCGCCCAAAGCTGGAGTACACTGAGGCTGGGCAGAGAGGGGAGAAGGTAGCAGCAGCCTACCTGTCTGCCCTGGCTTAGGGCAGCTGCCTGGGCTGCTGTTGAGATATCGGTCAGATTTTCAGCAGCTCCTTTTGCCGCTGTTGAAGACAAAACGCCTGCTCGGCCGGCTGCTGGCCTGACTCTGCAGCACATTTTTTGTGCTCTTTTCCAGCATTTGTTGCTCCTCTTCTCTCCCAGCAGCCCTCATAAGTAAACTGGGTCCTGTGAGACAGCTCTTGGCCCGAGGACTTGGCCAGCTGGAGCTACTGCAGCCAGCAAGTCTGCCTCCAGCCCTTACAAGTCCCTAGCCAGAGGAACACACAGACTTGCAGCATCTGAAACCAAACTTCGTCGCATGTCAAAAGCCTTGTTTTCCTCCCCAAGGCATTTAGGATCACCTGAAGGTGCACTCCGTTATGAAATACAAGTGCAAGTTTTCAGTGTAGGTCAAAAATGACTGCTTCCACAGCTGAATCCCTACACAGTCTGTGAAGTCTCTGCTCCCCTCCCCCTCAGAAGTGCTGTGTGCTCACTGCTTGAAAAGACTTTGCTGACAACAAACCAGGAGCTTTTAGGGGAACTAAAAATCTGCTCTGCATCTAAGGCAAGGGAAGTTCCACAACACTGGGTCTTGTGAGAGGAACATGGTGATCCAGGAGGCGGCCTCGCTCAGGAAATCAAAAGATCATCAGGCTGAGTGGACTTATCTTCAAAGAGAAAAGCCAAGAGGAGTGAAATATGCCCACGTTAAGTATATTCGTGGTTAGAGAGGTATATACAAAGATAAAACAGCACTTTGCTGCTTCGCATGTCCCACAAGTAGCTCAAAATGCTACACATGATCTTAATCTGTAATTATGTAGGGTGCTGCTGGCTTTATTCCTCCTCACCTCCTCCCTTCTTCTCCCCCAGGCCAGGCCACAAAGACTTTATAACGCTGCCAGCTCTAGGTCAAACTGGCTAAACACTTTTAAACCATTACAAGGATTTTTTTTTTTCCGATTCGCCTCTTACTTAGTTGAGATGGTGTTTAGCTGCCAAAGAAGGAAGTCATACAGTTATTTTTTAAAAATGGCATGTTTTCTTTTGCAAAATATGCACTTTGATTTACCCCCCATTGCAACATGGCCAAGACCTCTCTTTTTATTTCCTGTGAAAGACCATATCACACTATCCACCAGAGCCTACTCTGTAAATGGAAATAGCCACTACCCTGTATTATTCACATCCTTGAGAGAAATGTATGTAGTGACTGCCTTCTCAAGGACTCTAGCCCAATTCAAGCTAGGATGTGTTGTAACTCACAAGTGCAGTTGTATGAGTAAGGTGGTTGTTTTCTGTGAGAAGCAGCTGTGTGCCACTGAGTGTGAGGTGAGCAAGAGGCAGCCTCTTTTGGTGGGTTTCATGGAAGAGAGAGAGAGACTGAAGAAGAGGAGAAACAAGTGCATGGCCTGACTCCCAGATTCCTGAAGCCCTACCAAACCTACTGAGCCCCTCTCTCCCGTAACTCCCAGCCTCCCCCAGGATACCAGTGACTGCTCATAGCCTCCCCACAGCTGGAGCAGAAAATTTCAGCTTTGGCAGCACTGTACGTTTGAAGACCACACGAAGCATGCCTGGGGCTGCTCTTAGACCTTTCAGTCAACAGGTGACCTTCAGGTATCCTAATGTATATACTACTGTAACACTTTAAGAATTGCCATCTGAGTGTTCACTACAAAATCCCAACTACTGCGGAGAGCAACTTGAACTGATGACAGCATTATGAACCGCTCTGCCCCAGCCATCCTGTGCTAATTGCTTTAATCACTTTCTGCAAAGTCTCATCTTCACTAGTTCTGGAACTGAGAATCTACGTTTTGCCTGAGCCAAGGCAGGATCTTTTGATTTGGCTGCATTTTAAATTCTATTATTATTATTATCATTAGTATTATTAAGACAGGCATTAGTCCAAGTACAAAATTTTGCTCCACAGAGGTTTTGGCAAAGGTTCTAGATAGGTTTTGAAATCACCCAATCACTTAGATTTTGCAAACTCTCTTCAACTTAGAGATCATATGGCTGTAGATTAAAAAAAAAAAAAAAGAATGAAAGGAAAAAAAGGCTATATATCAGCAGTGAAAAGAGGGTTTGCTAGGTCCCTTGAAACCTGGGCACATCATCCAAGGCAAGGATTGGGGACTGATCATTTCAGGTGGCAGAGACATTGCCTGTGAAATTAGAGTTGCAAATCTTCAGAGCCAGGGAGAACTGGCCAGTGCTTCCTGCTCCCCGGAACGTTGTGATGTTCAGTTTCAGATGGTCTTCATGATGCATCCAACAGCTCCTCTCTGATGCCAGCCCTGAGGCAATTCTTCAAGAACTCCACGACCACTGAATCTTGCTTACTGTCCATCTTGCCTAATGTCCTACAAACACTTCAGCATCCCAGACTCCAAGGTTTTCTCACCATGTGACCATTGGATCCATTTGTTCCCAGCTCAGTGGGCTAGAAAGTTAAATTAGGCACAAATTCTCCATAGTTCACTAAGTGAGCTGTGGGACTCTCAATTGCCTGGGAAGCACACGGTTGGTAATGTTCCTCCAGCCGTCACGCGCGGCTGATTGCTGGAATGCAGATCCCAGAAGAGGTAGTCTCCGTTCATAGTCTTTTTCTTGGAATAATCAGTGGGGAGTGTTGCTCAACATAAAGCAGTCAGATCTAATTGACATATGCTGGAGGCTGATAAAGAAACACAGCTCTACAGAGGACAGCTCCTCCCCATTTCCCAATTAATTCTGAGGCACTGAATTAACAGATGCACAGACTCAAAGGCCAAAAATCTCATTTTCCACTAAAGTCCCTGCTAGTTCCTACAAAGGATGGGGAAAGCACTAAAAATAATTACAGCATAATTCAGAACAGCAGTTGTCAGAGTATCTTTTTTCTTTGACTCCCTCTTGGTGGTTTGTTTTGGGTTTTTTTTAGGGTTGTGGCTTGGCATTATTAGCAACAGAACTTCATTATGATCTGATGTAAACAGAGTGGCTTTTTTCAAAAGGGGAGAGCTTCAGTTCCACCTGGCTCTGAAGCATCAGTAGGTGGAGGCATTGCACAGCGCAACGCTGGTGCGGCTCACTGCTGCGGGGTTTCGGGACCCCACCGCCACTTCCCATGGCAGATGTTATTACGCCCTCACCAGCCCTCACCCTGGCACCCCTCATCTTTCCCCATCCTCAGTTGTTTGTTCTCTCGGACATGACCCTTTACTCAGTAATAAGCTAGTTCATCTCCTAAATTAGGCACCCAACTAACTATATGGCCCAACCCTCCAAAAATGTCAAACACGCCAAAGTTAGCAGGTTTTAAAGTGACAGCAGATGGTGCTGGCACATCCTTGGCTCATTTAAATACATACGTGTATGGCTGAGGAGACATATTTTTATGAGAAACTTGGCTTTTCTCGCAGAAGTCGGCATGTGTTCTATTCTCTTCAGTCTCTGAGGAGAATCAAGTCCCGTTTACTCTAAAACATACAGGAATCGGAGGCAGATATCAAGCAGAACCAGATGTCATGACCCAGAAGAGAGCGTACACAGATGGTAGGGGGACATATGGCATGCAAGTTCTTTCCCACTGTGAGTGTCCCTGTCAAGACAGCTCTTTAGCTTTTTCACTATTTGTTCCTGTAGGCAATATGTAGGGGAATTAACTGCCAATTTTTTTTCTGTTTTAAAGGGACAGATGAATCTTATTTCTTATAACTCCCAACTATCCTGCTTATTCACCATTTCAGAAGTGGGAGAATTTATAACCTCCTTTACCTGTCTGTAACTTCTTTACTCCTACAAAGATGCATTTGTCCTGCCACTTCTCCTATGCTCCATTTGAAACGATGCAGTTGTGGCACACCTTACCCAGAAAGTACAGACCTAGTTGATACAGTCCGAGTGTGCTTCCCTAGGAGTCAGAGGTAGGATAAGAGCAGGTAGCTCAAATTTCTTTCCAAATCCAACTGCTTGTCCAAGTCACCCACTTCCATGGCACAGAAGAAATACTTAGTGATGTGTATTTGAAAAATAGAAAACAAACAAACAGTATGAGTATTAGAAACAATATGCTCAAAGAGAGAAAAAATACCTTCTTAAGGACTTGAATATGGCCCTTCCCATCTTTCAGGGAATTTATATATATTCACAGTACATAAACTGAGCAAGAAAGTGCATAAGATCAAAATCAGCATTAAAGATTGGAGGAGAGATGAGGCAGCACTGGGGTGTGTTACCATGGACAGTGCAGGAGAATGAAGCACTCCCCTGATACATACTGCTGGTAAGGTAAGGGAAAGAGAGAACACAGATTGTAATAATTGCCAACAGAAATAAAGCCCATCAGGGAAACTGCTGGGGGGGGGGCGCGGGGGGAACCTAATGAGACAGCGTTCAAAATTCCCCTTCTACAGCCACTGCTGTCCTCAAAAAAAGTTTAGGGCAAGATCAAATGAGTGGCTGGGGGCAAAAATGAACCAGAAAAATAATTCACACATCTAAGTCACCTGATCTGGAGCAACAATTCAAACCCAAACTTCCTGGAGCAGAAAATTCACCTTAATGACTTGGTGAGCTTTCTACCTTTCTTTGGGGTGAAATACCAACTCCTGATAGTCACCGTCACTGCCAAGCAGAGCTCTGCCTCCAGCGGCAATGCCACAGTGACCCGGGTGCTCTCTCGGAGGAAGTCACACATGAGCTGTACTTTTTAACTGCCCCACCTGATGCCCAGTGGATATCAGACTCCTTTTTCCAATCCATTTCAACATGGGAAGCAATCTTAGAGTGGGCTGAGGACACAAGTGGTTTGTACTACTTTCTAGTTCACTTTTAGTGACTAATGTTCAGTTTGCCTCAACAAATGGATCAAGTCCTGGTTAATATTATCCCATCTTAAAAGAGAATAAGCATGCACCTCAAGTTGTGTACTTTGCCTTTACTTTTGGGAATAATGAGTGTAGGGATGGGAGGAGAAAACTCTATTGCTCCTGTGTTCACGCGTTGTACCATCTACGACTAAAACAAAGACCTGGGAGTACTCTGGAGTAAAGCTGCTAGCCACTGATTTTACTTACATGCATTCTGAAGCTCTACAATGTAATACATCCTTAAGTATTTCTAGGAAAAAAATGTCTCTCCTTAGCCCAGATTTTTATAAACATTAACTGTATTCTGCCTGCTTCATCTGCAAGCTAACTGCAGCTATGGAAGGAGATACAGTAGTCAAACCACCATAGTCTCTGAACAGAAAGTAGAATAGGCTTCCCCCCCTAGCAGAAGCTCAAGGCAGCAAGATAAAGGGGAAATCTGAAATCACCTTTGTGCTTTCCTACCTGCTAGGATGCAATACTATGTAAATTAATGTAAATCAAAAGGAAAAAAAGAAAGAGTCAGTCAGGGCTGTCCTGTCTGGGGCCATCGCACAGACTCCGCCGGGTCGTAACAACTCATTCTGGGTTTGGGCCCAGAGCACATGATCTTCCCTATTACATATGCCTCTATCCATGAATTAATACAGTCATAGATGTGTACATTAAAACATGAAACAGGCTACATCTCAGCACTAGCTGACATAAAGGCAAGAAAGTGGGATATGGGAGGAAAATTATGAAAGGAGGAAAGCCTCCCAGAAAAAAAACTATCCTCACAGGATGGATGGAAAGATGCAGTGGAATTAGAAAATCTGAGACAAGTTAATCACAAAGCAAGAAAGGAAAGGGGCAATCTGGAGTGCCAAATAAATTGACAGGAACAAGCCAACAGAAGAAGTATCACATGGTTATGGCTGAAAAGTAAAAAATGGTGCAGAGAATGCTTTCAATGTATCTTATATCACATAACGTTCAGACTGTTTTCTCTGTCAGCACAGATGTACAATAAACTGAAATATATCTACCACATTGTGGTGAACAAATACTTTTTCACAGATTACATTGTGTTTGCCTTTTCCTTCTGAAGCTGCCAAGTTTCCAGAAGCAAACCTCTGGCCAACTGATCGTTTGTTTTGGTTTTGTTTTGTTTTGTTTTGTTTTTTTAATAAAGAGCAATCAGCACATCTGTCTCTATGAGAATTCTTTTATTGTACCACAAAAACCAAGTCACCTATGTGACTTGCAAAAAAAATTTTCCAAGGGGAGAAAATAGAGACAAAATTCAGCTTCAAAATAAAGTCCCACGATAAAAGGATAAACCACTTCATGTCATGCTACATCCAAGTAGTTAGCTAACAATTAACCATGATAACTGAAACCTTTCTCCCACACTCATTTTCACACAAGAAAACTAAAATGCCTAAATAATCATACTAAATGTGGTTGTTTAAAAGAAAGTATCAGGTAGATAAATGCTGACTCACAGTCATCTGCCTTCACTTATGAGTCTTTAGGAGTCTCGTTTCATGGGAAAATGCTTGTCTTGAATATTGTAGCAAACCTCTGAAAAGAACTATGAAAAAAGTGGCCAGAAATCATAACAGCACATTCACAGAAGAAACAAAAAATACCAGCACAACTCCATGCAAATCTATGTACTTATCTGTAGTACCGCAAATCCTAGAGTCATTGGTATTTTTTTATTTCAAAGCATATGAAATTAGGAAGTTGCAAAAAAATCTACCAGAGTTTCGACATCTTTTCTTTATTATTTCTATCATTCTACATGAAAATAAGAAGGTTCTGTTTTTAAACACAAGTAAAAAAAAAAAAAAATCTTCGAAGGAAAGTGTAGTTTTCAACACTTTTCTGAGTAAGTCTAAGCCTAAACACAATGTAAAAATTTGACAATAATGATTATTTGAACTCTCTAGGTTCCTAAATTTATTTTTTAAAGGTTCCAGCCTAGACGTTATACATTTCCAAAGAAGACTGATTCAACATCTACTAGAACAATAGGAGCTCATCTGATGGATCTATCCTGTTCTCAGTTTTCATGGCAACATCTCAGAAGAAGTCTCTAGTCAATGGAGGCTGTGGAAAATTACACAGCTGTGAACCCCACAGCGAGGAGAATGAGACACTGCTCATAAAGAGTATTGCTAGACCTTCTCAAAGAAAAAGGTACCATGAAATGCTATTGCGTATCTTTCACTTGAAACCTATGTTCCACTCCTGGACCTTGCAGCCCAACAAAGAGTATATTCTACAGCCTACACACTTCTGAGAACCAGCTGAAAGGAATCCAGCGACAGATACTATCCTGGCAATAAAGATAATGTAAGAACCTACTTAACTTCAGAAAAGAACAAAAAAAGCAAGCAGAATTCACATTTGCATTCAGGTGATGCTCTTCAAGGCTGGAGAGTGAAAACTCTTGCCACGTCAGACCACCTTGAAAAGGAAGCAACATGTTGTTTTCTCATTGTGATGCACACAGAACAATGGATTAGGGTCCAGAAATACCAAGCTACTCCCAAGCAGGCTGATATAGCCACATGCCTCTCATTTCTTCTTTCACAAATAGACAAGATGTTATTTCTTGCCATTAGCACCTGGCCATGTTCCAGAACTGGCCATTTTCCACTCTCTCCAGGACACCCAGCCCAAGCACAGTCCTTTGATAGATTCTCAGTGAATTTCTGTGCTTGTAGTTAGCACAGTTGAGACACAGAATGTGAACTCTGCTTCTCCAGAGCAGGAGCACAGTCTAGAAAGCTTCCAGTTTGCAAGAAATCTGAAATATTTTCAGTTTCCTGACCATTTCAAGAGACCAACTTTAGAAACACCCCATAGACCAAATATCACAGAATTATACAACAAATGTCTAAAAAGCCATGGATTCCATTCCATTTGCTGAACACATTTGGTACCAATGGTTCAGCTGAAACACATTCAGTGGTGAGAGGAGTTTTAAATATACCTGCTATGTCATGTATTTCCTCAACCCCTTCAAGAAGCAAGGATAAGGCATGTTGCTCAGGAGGGGACCCCAATGCTTGCACAGTGCAGATTCTTGAAGTAGTGAGGAAGTCAGACAATCACAGAGAGGCAACAAGAAGAACAGAACGACTAGGAAGATGCTGACAACAGAAACAGATTTTTAATTTACCAACTGTAGTTTCAATTTAAAAAAATGGACTTCACAGGTGCTTCTTCAGTGGACATTACATTTATGTGGACCATGACTATTTAATAGTCTACCAGCATCAGCAACATTTACTTCTTATATCTGTGTGAGACTAATACAACAAATTGTGTCACTATCCAAAACCCAGAACAGAAATAAAACTGCATAGAGTTTTTGTTTTAGGGTGTAATTTGGGGAAGGGATGAGTAGTTTTTACTCCTTGAAGAAAACATTTGCTTTGTAATACAAAGAATTTGTGTAAAAAACCACACATTTCAGAATTACCTTCTCAGTATTATTTTAATAATTGCATCTTAACTTCCCCTTTCTGCAGAATTATTTGAAGCTAGGGGTAATAAATACACTTCAGAATAAGATACCTTTTTCCTGGATGGCATTTGATAACGCACATTTTTCCAGAATCTTGTATTTGCTGAACAAGATTTCTCTGAGAAGTCCCCTTTCCATTGGATAGCTCCATGTTTTTGTTTAATGTATTTGATTGATTCCGGCATGCTTGTGTAGTCCTGTATTTCATCCATTTCTATAAGAATCACTTGAATCCCATCACGGATGAGAGCATTATACATAGCTAGTTGTTGTTCAGAGGTATCTTCCAACAGGCAGCAACTAGATATTTCTGATCCCACAATAAGCATTAGTCTTCTGCTTTGCTTGAGGGTTTCATCAGCAACACTGACCACAGCTGTAAGTAATGAAGGAACAATCAAGGTTTGCATAGAAACTTCACAACTGATGTAAAATATTTCTTAATTCTAAAATTGCTTATATAAGGAGCGGTGGCTAGCTCAGAGGACTGGTAGGTTTAAGATCTCCCAATTGTCATTCATGATTCATGATCCATTGCATGAAATTCCTGATAAAAATTGTTTTCTTCAGTCCCCAGGAGCAGATATCATTCAAAGAACCTCAACAATATTATTAATGCTGCTGAATCCTCATTTGTTCATCACTAAAAAGAAAGTGCAGACCCTCATAACATCAGAACAGAATTTTTCATAAGACACAAAAACATTTAAAATAAAAAAAAATGTTCATTGGATGAATGGACAAATTATCCATTAAAAATAAACAAATATAGCTTGGTTTTCCAAAAACAGGTGGTTTTTAATTGTATACGTAATCTTCTCACCCAAGAACAATGTGTCAAAAGACAACCTATTAACTCTACTAATTAAATCATACCTTCTCCCGGTAAATCATCCCTTCCTAATATAAAGAGATTATATCCACATTGTTGTTCTAAAACATCAGGGAGTATTCTACGAACAAAGGTTTCCAGACGATAGAAGCTTCTGCCTCCACTGCTTTTTGCATACAGGACATAAGCATCATAGATTTTCCCATCTAAAACAAATACAAATATTTATATTAAAAACCTGAAAACCAGCAACATGCCTTTATTGCAAGGTTTCATTTTGGACTGTTTAAAAATAGTAATGGGGGGCTGATTCACCTATCTGACAGAATAACTAGAAAGCACTAAAATGCTCTACAAATCAAAAGAAAGATGATCACCCACAGAACCTGACCTCTTTTCCCATCATGGGGATGGATGTGCCAGCAAGTGAGCTGGATGCAGGACCTGGGACCTCCAGGAAGGAGCCCCCAACCCCAGAGGTGCCAAGACATTAAGAAAGTGTCCTCTTGCAGGACTTTCTTCACCACCTCTCCTGAAACAAACTCAACAGCAGTTATCTCCACTTCTGACTAACCACGAGAGAGAATGGCAACTCTTTCTTGTAATAATTCTGTGAGGGAAAGGCAAGTAGAAGAAAAGGCCAGAAGGCAGCTGAGGTTTTGAGAGTTAAAACTGCATAATAAACAGCAATGAAGAAACCAAACCAAAATCAGATTTAACTCAACAAGTTTAGCTCAACAAGCTACAAAACACAGTTTCCCTGATTTTTTTTTTTTTTCCCCAGTAGGACTCTATTAAAGTGTTCTGGGAAAAATGAACAACTTTTAACCAGAAGCTGAAGTTACTTTTCTGTGAAAACATTTAGAACAGCCATGAGCAAATATTAACTATCTCAATGAACATAATCCCTTTACTTTCAAGTTATGGGGAATTTCAGGCAGTCTGAGGGCTGCCAAACAAAATATCTACAATGTTGCACTTATTCCTATTTTTTTCACACCTGTCCAATGTATTTGTCTACACCACAGCAATAAAAACGCATAAGAATCACAGACTAGAGAACTAGTAGCATTTTTTCTCTTCGGCATGTAACAATCATAACTGACAGAATTTAGAAGTAAAGTGTTGGGTAAAAGAAAGAAGTTGGGAAAAAAAAAAAAAGCAACGAACAAAATTAATCTCTGAGAAAAAGAGAGTCTGATTTTCAATATAAATATTTCATGCATGTCTTTGAACAGCTAGTTTACAGGATGTAGCTCTGCTGACACCTATTGATCATCATCAGAGTGACCATAAATCTACATGTAAAGAAACTACTTTACAGAAAAGCAAAAAGCAACATGCTAATTTGGGGAAAACCTGGAGTTCTTTTTGACCTATCTCACCATGACTGCCTTTGATATTATACAGTGTTTATTACCTCAACTATGATTATATATTTTACCCATATGACTGAAAAAAAATACCCTCAAAAATGTCTTTATGCGTATCTGAAAATTCCTCAAAGAAATTCCACATACATTCTACTAAATAATCACATTATTGCTTAGAAGTAATGGCAAGTGAAAAAATCAATAGGCTAGTTACACTAACATACCTGGTCACACTCACATACCTTCCTTACTTGCGAAGGCACAGACAGAATTACGGTACCAAAGCACCAAGTCAATCTTGAAAATCTTGTAGATTATTAAAGTAATAAATGTTAAAATTAACAAAGAGACAAGCCCTCCAGTCAGCCATCTTCGTATATCAGGAACTGCACAAAAATATAGGAAGATTTTTTTTTAAATGTGGAATTTGTCCAAATCAGATCTTTTACACAAACGTAATATAAATTTCAGTATCGTTTTTTTCACTTCCATCTGCCTATTATTTTAATAATGATAAATACAGTACCACAGCGACTCCTCTCCTATGCACAGGTACATGCATACATACATACAGCAAACTGTAATCCATCTGCCTTCTATCAACATGATATATGAGCATTTGGTATCAAAACAAGTCAAGACAAACACAGGCCTCAAAAATAACACTATTTCTTACCTCTGTGTTTTAATATAATATACGATGCAACCTGCCCAAAGGCATTTGAAGCTTGACAGACAAACGGTTGTTCATAATCTTCACTATTCACTTCCGAAATTATTAGCTTCACAGAATGCACAGGGCGTCCATCATAAGAAGTTTCCCCCCTATCCAAAAGGCGACAAATAAGAGCCATAAAACCACAGCCCTTTCTAGAATGTCTTCATCACTAACAGCTGCAGTGTGACAATGGTTGTTTCCATCTGCAAATCTCAATCACACTTCAGTATAGATGAGGTTTCTATAGACTAAAGTACAAAAATACACCTTACAAACCTAAGCAAACCCTTGTCATGGGCTTCCCAGCCCCTCTAAAAGCAGGTGGAGAGCCCCAGTGCTCGGTGAAAGAGAAATTCCACAACGTGATATGACACAGAACGAGGCCCCAGTACAAGGGTGTCACCTTGCAGTAAGCAGCTCTGGGACAGGGAAGCCATCACAGGTGGTGACCAGCAGCAGACAACACCAACTCACAGCGTGATTCCAGCTGCAGGGAGTGGAGTCTAAACAGCTGCTTCACCCCACAGATCTCAACAAACTGGTAACAGCTAAAGTGTCAGGCTGCACCATTTAAGAGACACAGGTTATCCCCCCCACATTGTACAAGGGCACAAAAATGGTCATTATGCTGCACATTCAGTCAGTCATGTGTACCGTGACATGTGACTGATGTGCGAACTAAACAACTTTTTAACCACCAGCAAAATGAGGGATACCACCACCTTGTTAACAGTAGATCTCAAATGCAAAATTAACTAACTAATCTACTTAGCCAAGCATTATTCTTTCCTGAAAACATATTCTAGTTACCATTTAAAATGCAGAATAAAAGCTTGATTTACATCATAAAGGGCATGTATAGGACCACACGAATCACTTTCTGAGCAAAAAGTTACAGTAATTTGAACACTGTAACAAGGAATTAATGAATCAACATCATTAATGCAAATGACTAATGGTTGCACAGATGACCATCTAAGTGCTAGGAAGTAACAAAAAATAATGTTGCTTTTGTGGTATCGATTCAGTGACCGTGTGCCTCTGCATTATATGGCCCAATTTTTTATGGCATTACAACTCTTTATGACAGTACAATGTATTACTTTTGTATAGGATTTTCTCTTGGTGAGCACTCAAAGAATTCAGCATTTTATTTCCCCCATTGTTTTATGATGAGGACTTATTTCTCATAACTACATTCTTACTTTGAAGATACCATTCTCATTTCTTCATCCGTTTCTCGCTCCTAGATAGTGCTTGAGAATTTAAAAAAAATGATCACATTTTTTCTTCATAGCACCACCATGAGATGAGGGCTGACAAAAAACCTGCAATTTTTAGTTCCCAACCTGTCAGATTGCCTTCTGCTCCAATTTTAGTTGACTTTTCAAGTCAGGTCTCATTTTTTCTCTCCAAACTCCATTTAATCTGCTTTTCACCCTCACCTTATCTCCCAGTTGCCCTTCTTGCGCTTTACTCAGTCCAAGTCCATTTTCCTCCCAAATTCCAACTCATCACTGGAAATCTGTCTCCCTTTTCTCCTCTCACCCCACTAAGCTTCAGTACAAATGTCCTCAACAAAGTCTTCTACTAGCTCTTCAGCTGATCTCAGTTATACTTCTCTAACTCAAGGTTCTTGAACCTGGAAGTCTCAATTTCTCCTGCCAAGCACAGGTTTGACCCCTTGTAAACCTTACAGAGAGGCAAATGTGAAGGGAAAGGAGAACGCAGAAGAAAGAGACAGTCTGAAGATCATGTGCCTGGACATGCTTGATCCAACTGAAAGAGGTCTCTGCCAGGCCAGAACCTGCTCAACAGAAACTGTATTACAAGACTGTAAGTCTACAAAACCTTTTCCCAAGGTTGGAAATTAAGATAGATTTTTACAATGACCAAAAAGAGCACAATCACATGTGAAGTCCATGTGCTTACTATGTTTCAAGTTTCTGCTTCAAAGCAGAAAGTGAATTAGAGGAGGGAAGCATTAGAGTTTCCAAAAAGAAAGCTATTTAAGCAAGTGAAAAATGTTGCTAAATATTTTAATGTCAAAGGGATAAAGTTCCACTTTGGTTACCAACACAGTATTTTCTAATCTGAAAATATACTTACTCATAAGGACTTGCAAAAATTCTGCTCCTATAAAATACATCAATATACACACCGTTGCCTGTCCAAAACACCTCATACCCATCAGCACCTGTTGTATTGCAATCCACTGTAACCTGTGAGCCTATAAAATTGTGTTACAAAGTGAAAAGTTAATTTCCATACTCTAATTAAAGTCTATACAATTCTGTTCACAGACTCCCACACAGACCAGCTAAGGATGGTCCCACACCCTCTCAGAAAAGTTACTTTAACAAAGGGTCTATCCACTCAGTGATGTGCAGGTTCAGAAAGAGACTGATAGGATGGAAGAGGCTAAATCCGGGAAGATGCTGCCTCTCTCTGGGGCATCACTTTCCCTGCAGATTCAAATCTGTTCTTAGAATCTCTTCCAGAGTGATGGAAAGCAACAGATGTGACAGGGAATCACTTGGGTTCCCTATAATTTTCTTCGCATCTGAGAAACTTCCATACAGGTTTCCAAGGACTTTGGAAGCAACAAGCCTTGTCTCTTTCACCCGCAAACACTCCTCCTTCAGGAGATCAACATAGAGAAACTGAGCTGGTCACTGAACTAGTTTTTGTCAAAAAAAAAACAAAAACAAAAACAAAAACAAACAAAAAACCCCAACAGAGTAGGGCACTCCGCAGGTACAAATTTTCACTAGAATACAAAATCATATTTTCTTATAGAGAAAACTACTTACCAAGTTCCACTTCAATGGAGTTGTTTCTTGGATAAGATATTTCTGGGGGCTTTTTTGGTGGGCTCACTAACCAAAAGAAAGAAAGTTCTTTTCAGAAAACCTGGAGCAGCTGTAACCTGTTCTATGTTCTATAACCCAAGTACAACCTAAAAAAAATGTGTCCTATGGACAAAGTTGTCAGCAATTTTATAACAGACATCACTCAATACTGAAAGTACCATATCTCAGTTAGTTGTTAGTTCTGACTTGAAGCTATGCTATTCTTTGCTCCACCTCTTCCAAAATGTAGTGCCACAAATCTCTACGCATTCATGGTGGCCTGGCTGTTCCATGGTATAAAAATCCTGTAATATTGCAAGCACAGGTACTGAGAAGGGTATGGGTAAATATCTACAGTATTACCCCTCTACAATCTGGATCGCCGGTCACCCAGCACCCCACAGATCAAATACTTAAGAGTGCAATTCATCTATTTCAGACTTTTAGACTATTATAAAGGCGAAATGTAATTTCTGTACTCTAGTTAAAGGCATTACAATTCTTCCCACGGTGCTGTCTATGAGGAAGTACAACACCAGTGGCCCCTTTTAGACGTTTATATTGGCACTAGATATATGACACTCTGGAAAACTTACCTCTCTCTACAGGCTACAAAGGGAGAGTAATCAACAGGTGGAGATCTAGACATCTACATTAAAAATGTCTCAGTATGGCTAAATGAATCCCAACTTGGAGGATCCCCCACTGAACACACATACCATTTCCAGCTATCTCAAGCAGCTGTAAGATGTTTTAGAACATTTCCTATCAGATATTCAAAGTTCAAGAAAGTTTCTCCAAGAGCACAAATTTAAAAAAAAGAAATAATAAAGCATCCCTTTTGAGCCCCTTAGCAAAGCACACAGGATGGCCCCAGATACATCCTTCCCTTTCTGAAAACTGGGCCTGCACTATTGTTTGGACCCCAAATTACCCCTTTCAGTGTTGACTTGCTCAGCTGGAGACTTTAAAAACAATTGAGCTGTCTTCAGTTATTTACAGCAAAGGAGTGATATGATTTTGGTTCTACTGAATAGTGGGAGCTGAAATTACACTGAGAGACGTTCTAAAGACAGATTTTAAGACCAGAATGATTGTTTCATCTGACCTTATGTTCCTCATATTTTGTTTATCCACATCATATACATATGACATTATATGAATATGATACATATTCATATATATATACATACACACATATGCATATGTATGTATGCATATATATACACACACAGACAAAACAGGCAAGCACAAAAAGAGACCATTAAATAGTAATACAATCTATTAGTAAACCTGAAAATGTCTTTCATCAGCTGGAATGTAAAAACAGCATTGGCATTTCTTCAGTGATCCAATATCAATTGCATAATGCTGTGCTAGCAAAGAAGTTCACGTTTTACAGCTAGGCCTTCTTTTATATTTTTTTGTTGTGCTGATGGCCTCTCGACATAAATCAGGGTCTACTGAGCTAGAAACACGATATCAGAGATCAGCAGTTCTTGTGCTGAGGAGCTTAAAACCAAAAACAGAAGAGACAAAGGTTTGAAGGAAACAGATAGGACACACAGAGTCAAGATACTGCTACAATTTGGGCTGGTTTAGTTTGTTGTTCTTGCAGCAAAAGGATGATGTAAAAGAGAGAGAAGAGCAGGACAGAGGTTCAGGTACAGCAGAAACTATTGTGCCTACCAAGCCTTACAGGGCACCTGTTTAGGGACCATGGCAACTGGTCTGGGCAGTAAAGCTTTGACATACCCAAACTTTGAACAGGGGGACCAATCTTCAACACAGTGGCAACAATATACAAAAAATATATAAGCTCTCAGTCAGCATTTCTTTCCCTCATATTTAGGTGAAAACTAGTAGCCCTAAGCATGTCTGTCCACAAGTTGGGTCTTCTAGCTTCAGTCTTCAGAAACTTGGACAAAAAAATTGAGTCACTGTTATGAACACAAACACAGTGAAATTATTTACTTACCTTCTACAGTCAGACTGACATCTCGTGAAATGTTATATTGTTTTCCATTGTAGGTATATGTTGTTTCGCATGTATAGTTTCCTTGATCATGTACAGTCACGTTGAAAATTATAAGATCACTGTTTGAGAAGGCAAACCTTTTCCCCTCCAGCAGCTGGCAGTCCTAAACGTGTGTAGAGAAATCTGTTAATTCATATCACTATCTCTTTCCATGGTTTGTCTCTCGTTAGTGCAATCTGAACTTTCAATGGAGCACAGCATAAGGATGGATGCCTTGCAGACACTGAGGAAGAGCGAGGGGGTAGAATAAAAAGCAAAACATACTTCATTTTGGCTGAGTTTTTAATTCAAAGAGACTCCAGTTCATTTCCTATAGAAAGCAACTTTCAATTTTAGAGAAATAAGGAAGTGAAATGCAAGTGTCAGGATTTGTAAAAGTATTCATTAATGAAGAATCGCTTAATAATTAGACTTATTTTTTTAAAGTATTTAAATACTCTTGGTACCATATGGAGTGCATGGGCATGAGGCAGAAATGCTGCAGAAGGCACTATGTTCTTGTAACACAAAGAGCCTTTAAATAAGCCTGAACAATATGAAATGGTATTTATTTAATGAAGCAATACTGAGCACATAATGAATATGCCATCTCTCACAAATGACATACTAAAACTGTTTCTGCACAAAAGAAATTCACGAGTGTGTTTCGCTAGCAGGTAAAAAGATGCCACCTGGTGGATATGTGGGTCAACGTCTCCCACAGCTAAGCTGAATTTCTACCCCGTTAATCAAAAAACCTGTATACACCTTTAAAAGATAAACAGTCTTAATCCTCTCCCAATTTGTTTTAAAAGCATTTTTCTTCCATTTACAATAAATCTTTAGTTTTTCTCTTAAAATTCACAAACATCAGTGATTTGTATTTTAAATAATGGCCAGTTATAAGACAGTACAAAACACAGCATTCTCACCTTATACCAACGAACAGGGTGAATGTTCCTCTCATTCCTGAAATAATCCAAGTGTGGACACACAACCTTTGCAGATGATAATGTGAATATCATCTCCTCTACAGCAAATTTTTCATTTAAGCATAAACCATCAATCCTCTCAAAAACTGTTACTTTTGTACCCATTTTCCTGCAGCTTGTCAAATTCCTGCAATTAATATAATTAAATTAACCTAACTGGAATATTTTCCAACTCAGAAATATATGGTATTCTTTTTGGAAAAGAAAGAGAGGGCGAGAAGTTTAGAGTTTCTTTAATAGATTTACTTTTGCCTACTAGGAAAAAGAACCCAAAACTAGACCTACTTTCCCCAACCTAAAGTTAGTTTTTGTGAATGCACTCTCCCTTCTTCATTAGTATTTCTCTTACCCCCAAAATTCTATTTGCTTTCTAAAAGTTATTCCCTTTGCAACTCATTTCTGTAACAACATAGTTTTTTTTTAACTTTCACCTTATGACACATTCATAGTCTCCAGAATCTTCTAACGTTGCAGGAACGAACCAAATTAAATTCTTCCACTGATGAATTCTAGAAAGTTTGTCTCTAGGCACAGCTGTCTGGTTACCAACTTTATACCATGTTAAGTTGTAGTCTCCACTTTTCAAGCTCTTTTCCAGTGAACATTTAATAGCAAGAGGCTGCCCATCAGGCACAAGAATTTGCCTCAACATCACATCATAGGCTTCACATTTCTCTAAAGGAAAGAGATAAACATTAAAGAAAACCTCAAACTCTGTAAAAGGATGTACTGAACTCATATCTTGATTACATTTACAAAGTTCATTGGAGTTTTCACCTCTATTCTCAAGTCATCTACTAAAAATACAATTATAATCCCTTATATTTACAGTTGAAAGTACTACTCGGTGATATACAGATACAGTTATGCCACTGAAATGAAATTCTGTTTTTTGAATGCAAACTTTACAGTCAGTAGAATCTCTTGGTTTGCAGCAGACTGTCATTTGTATGTTTTCATTCAGATGCAAATTACTAATGTACTTGTATTTCTCCAGTCTGTTTCATGCGCATGTGCACACACATACATGCACACACACACAAATTTCACATTTAATCTTTATTTGTTAACCTCACTTGACTGTAGTCAAAGTAAGTCTTCAAGACAGACTATGCTTTCCGTACCCAAATGTCCTAAGAGGACACTGAAGTTAAAGTTGCTGTTGCACAAATATTGTTTGCTATGGAAATTTCAACTCACCCTTCATTTTATGAGCATTTAGAGATGAATTATTACAAGCACTTACCAATGAGCTCATCTTCTTTCCTCCTGACCCAAAAAGATACATACAGGGAAAGAGCAACACCATGAGATTTTTTTTTTTTGTCAATATGACAAAAAAGGCACCAACTCTGGATACCACAGTCACTTTCCTGAGTCAGTATTATATTTATCTAAAATTCCTTGTTTCATTAGAATATGAGAACAGCCACACAGAGTCACATAAGTGTCTGTCTAGCCCAAAACCCTGTCTCTGATAACAACCAGTGGCAAATGTGTAAGAAAAGAGAGCAGGACACAACACGTAGAGTTTGCTTTTGGCCCCTTTCTTTCCTCTTATGTTCTGCATGAAAAACCATTCACTGTTTTTTATCATTTCTCTGGGTATCACGTGTTTCCTGTTATGACAAATGGCAAAGTTAACTTTCCCTCATCTGCCTAGTCTATGGTATTTACAATCTTATAGACCTCCATCATATCTTGCCTCAGTCGTCTCTTTTCTTTACTTCATTCATTTAATGACTTCTCATATGGAAGCCATCCCGTATCAGGCAACACTGTCACTCATCTCTCTACCTCTTCTGATATGGTCTTTCTGAAACGGAATGACCAGAACTGCAGAGTTCAACTGATGCACATTCACCATGGGGTTACAGAGTAGCATAATGAAGCCTTCTGTTTTCTGCTGTACTGCTTCCCAAAAATTCTGCTTTTCTCACCACTGCTGATGACAGAGCTAATGCTTCCAGAGAGCATCCAGAGATGTCAAAGTAGCATTTTTCCCAAGTGGTTATTAACTAACTTAATGCTGACATCACACACATACAGTATACCTGTTTCTGCTATACGTATATGACCCTTCCATGCCCTTCCACATCCATTTGATTTTACTTATTGACATTCCATCACTAAACCATTCAGTATCAAAACATCCTCTTCACAGCGAGCATTAGTTTTGACCACCAAGTGATAATTTTGTATCATCCACAGTTGTCACCACTTCACTATAAATCTTTTCCAAGTTACTTATCAAAACATTGAATTGCTCAGATATCTGTACTGAATGCCCCATAACTGTGATGGTTATGAAATGCTGCAGCCACAGGAACTGATAACCCTTTTCTGCCACTAAATGCTAACATTATGAAATAGCATGAGGTTTTTTACACACTTCTTGCCTCAGTTTCTCTGAAATCCTCCTCCGCCAGTGCCCTCCATTATTTCCATGGAGCAGGAAAGAATTATAAGGTACACGCATAACTAAACAGACAACAGCACTCTCTGCTATTGGGCCAAATAATCACCTTTCCATATGACTACTTACTTAGCCAAAAACCAGACTATCCAATGGATTGATGAACCTTGCAGCTTGTCCATTCATGGGGAAAAAAACCCAAATCAAACCAAAAGCAAACCATCTCCAGCCAGATGGCTTGCTAGAAACTCAAGGAATGGAAATTCATTAAGTTTTTCTTTTAACAGTCTGGCACTGTCCAGCGGGTGGATCTTATCCATGTGTGTAAATACCTGATGGGAGAGAATGAAGAACAAAGAGCCAGACTTTTGCCAGTATTGCCCACTGACAGGACAAGAGTCAATGAGCACAAATTTAAAGACAAAAAATTCCATCTGAACACAAGAAAACACTTTTTTACTGTGCAGGTGATCAAACACTGGTACAAGTTGCCCAGAAGGGTCGTGGAGTGTCCATTTGTGGAGAAATTCAAAATCCAGCTGGACATGGTACTGGGCAACCTGCTCTAGCTGATCCTGGCAGGGGTCAGGGAAGTTGGACTAGATGATCTCAGGAGTTCCCTTCCAACCTAAATGATTCTGTGATTTTGTGATAAGATAGCACATAAAATATCACGTTATATATTTTATAGGTTCTTCCTTTTAGGACTGTTTAAAAGAACTCATTGGCATGCACTTAAATTTGACTTTTACAGCCATTTTCACAGAACGTTAGTATTACTTGTGTGAAAAAATAAGTTTCAGAACAAGACCTTCCATAGCCACCAATAAACTTACCTGCAATAATTAAAGACAGAAATGCTGTTGTGATATTACACGAAAACAATGTTTTTGCTGTCATGTTTCCCTGCAGAAATGAAAAGAAAACCTTCAGTTAGTGGCTTCCAATATAAACTTCCACAATTTAAAGTCAACGTTTACATTACGCAGTTAATACAGGACACATGAAATACGGGAATTGTCTCTGGCTTGTTTTGAGCCTGTTACCTGCTTGTTTTACCTGACAGCTCCTAATTATTATACCAGAAGAAAAAAAATGAGTGAACATTTCCTATTCAGCTTGTCAAGCACTTAGGATTTTTTACATCTCTAGCACACTCCTCCCCAGTTCTTGCCTTCCCAAGCTACAGTCTTAGTCTCTCTAACTGTCCCTTAGGTGGAATCCAATTTCCTATTTCTGACTATCTTTGCCATGCTCTTCCGTACCATCTCCAGTTATGCTACAGCCTGTCTGAGGTGGGGAGGGGAGAACAGAACTTGCATACAGGCTTCAAAACATGAAGTGCACTATGGATTTATAAACTAAAACAATTTTTTTTTTTCTGTTTTTTTTTTCCCCCTAATAATTTCCTACTAATTTCTAACAATCTATTTGTTCTTTGAGTACTACTGAGTATTGACCTGATATTTCCATGGGCCTATATAGTAAAATGCCAAGATCTCATCACTGAGCGTTAAAAATCAGCTAAACCCAGTCAGCCGCTGAGCACGTGATGTTAAGATTTTGCCCATGTGTTTTCATTTTAAACTTTCTTTATGTTTCTCTACAATAAATTTCTTCTGCTATTACTACCCAGTCACTCACTGTCATGACATCCTTCTGCCACTCTTTGCAATTAACACCTCTATGTTCTAGCCTGAATAGAATCATAGAATCATAGAATCGTCAAGGTTGGAAAAGACCCTTAAGATCGAGTCCAACCGTCAACCTACCACTGCCAAGTCCATCTATACCATGTCTTCGAGCACCACATCTATCCGTTCTTTAAATACCTCCAGGGATGGAGACTCAACCACTTCCCTGGGCAGCCTGTTCCAATGCTTGACCACCCTTTCGGTGAAGAAGTTTTTCCTAGTATCTAACCTAAACCTCCCCTGGTGCAGCTTGAGGCCATTTCCTCTCGTCCTATCACTTGTTACTTGGGAGAAGAGACCGACCCCCACCTCACTACAACCTCCTTTCAGGTAGTTGTAGAGAGCAATAAGGTCTCCCCTCAGCCTCCTCTTCTCCAGACTAAACAACCCCAGTTCCCTCAGCCACTCCTCATAAGACTTGTGCTCTAGACCCTTCACCAACTTTGTTGCCCTTCTCTGGACACGCTCCAGCACCTCCATGTCCTTCTTGTAGTGAGGGGCCCAAAACTCAACACAGTACTCAAGGTGCGGCCTCACCAGTGCCGAGTACAGGGGCACTATCACCTCCCTGGTCCTGCTGGCCACACTGTTCTTGATACAAGCCAGGATGCCATTGGCCCTCTTGGCCACCTGAGCACACTGCTGGCTCATGTTCAGGCAGCTGTCAACCAACACCCCAAGGTCCTTTTTCACCAGGCAGCTCTCCAGCCACTCCTCCCCCAGCCTGTAGCGTTGCACGGGGTTGTTGTGACCCAAGTGCAGGACCCAACACTGAGCCTTGTTGAACCTCATACAGTTGGCCCCAGCCCATCGATCCAGCATGTCCAGGTCCCTCTGTAGGGCCTTCCTACCCTCCAGCAGATCGACACTCCCACCCAGCTTGGTGTCATCTGCAAACTTACTGAGGGTGCACTCGATCCCCTCATCCAGATCATCAATGAAGATGTTGAACAGGACCGGCCCCAGTACTGAGCCCTGGGGAACACCACTCGTGACCGGCTGCGACCGGCCAAATCAAATGGATTTGACTCCATTCACCACCACTCTCTGGGCTCGGCCGTCCAGCCAGTTTTTAACCCAGCATAGAGTGCACCCATCCAAGCCATGTGCAGCCAGCTTCTCCAGGAGAATGCTGTGGGAGACTGTGTCAAAGGCCTTACTAAAGTCCAAGTAGACAACTTCCACAGCCTTCCGCTCATCCACTAAGCGGGTCACCTTGTCGTAGAAGGAGACCAGGTTAGTGAAACAGGATCTCCCTTTCATAAACCCATGCTGGCTGGGCCTGATCCCTCGGTTGTCCCGCACTTGCTGCATAATAGCACTCAAGATGACCTGCTCCATGACCTTCCCCGGCACCGAGGTCAGGCTGACAGGCCTGTAGTTCCCGGGATCCTCCTTCCGATCCTTCTTGTAGAAAGGCATCACATTTGCTAGTTTCCAGTCATCTGGGACCTCCCCAGTTGACCAGGACTGCTGATAAATAATGGAGAGTGGCTTGGCCAGCTCCTCTGCCAGCTCCCTCAGTATCCTTGGGTGGATCCCATCTGGGCCCATGGACTTATGCACATCCAGGCGGAGAAGCAGGTCAGTGATTGTCACCTCTTCAACAACTGGGACTTCACTCTGCGTCCTATCTCCATCTCCCAGTTCAGGGGCCTGAAAAACCTGAGGATGACTAGCTTGACTATTAAAGACTGAGGCAAAGAAGGCATTAAGTACCTCTGCCTTCTCCTCATCCTTTGTGGCAAGGTTACCTTCTGTATCCAACAAAGGAGGCAGATTCTCCCTGGCCCTCCTTTTGTCACTAACATATTTATAAAAACTTTTTTTGTTGTCTTTAATGGCGGTGGCCAGTTTAAGTTCCAGCTGCACCTTCACCTTTCTGATGTTCTCCCTGCATATCCTCACAACATCCTTGTAGTCCCCCTGACTCGCCTGCCCCTTCTTCCAAAGGCGGTAGGCTCTCCTTTTTTTCCTGAGTTCCAGCCAAAGCTCTCTGTCCAGCCAGGCCAGTCTTCTCCCCCGCCTGCTCGACTTGCGGTACATGGGGACAGCCTGCTCCTGTGCCTTTAAGATTTCCTCCTTGAAGAACATCCAGCCTTCCTGGACTCCTTTGCCCTTCAGGACTGCTTCCCAAGGGACTCTGTTAACCAGACTCCCAAACAGCCCAAAGTCCACCCTTCTAAAGTTCAGGGTAGCGGTCTTGCTGACCCCCTTCCTTACCTCTCCTAGAATTGAAAACTCTATCATTTCATGGTCGCTGAGCCCAAGACAGCCTCCAACCACCACATCGCCCACCAGGCCCTCTCTGTTCGTGAACAGCAGGTCCAGTGGGGCACCCCCCCCGGTTGGCTCGCTTACCAGCTGCATTAGGAAGTTATCTTCCACGCACTCCAGGAACCTCTGAGACTGCTTCCTCTCTGCTGTGTTGTATTTCCAGCAGATATCTGGTAAGTTGAAGTCTCCCACGAGAACAACGGCTAGGGATTGCGAGACTTCAGCCAACCGCTTGTAGAATACTTCATCTGTTTCCTCGTCCTGGTTGGGTGGTCTGTAACAGACTCCCACCACGATATCTGCCTTGTTAGCCTTCCCTCTGATCTTTACCCATAAGCATTCAACCTTATCATTACTGTCGTTAAGCTCCAGACAGTCAAAACACTCCCTAACATACAGGGCTACCCCTCCACCTCTCCTTCCTAGCCTGTCCCTTCTAAAGAGCTTGTAGCCATCCATTGCAGCACTCCAGTTGTGTGAATCATCCCACCACGTTTCCGTGATGGCAACCACATCATAGTTTTCCTGCCGCACAGTGGCTTCCAGCTCCTCCTGTTTATTGCCCATGCTGCGTGCATTGGTGTAAATGCACTTCAGTTGAAGTGCATGTAGATCTCTTCACCAACACAGGCATGCTACCCCTAGGCTCATCCCAAGCAAGACTGGTTTTATCCCCTTCCCCCTTTGCATCTAGTTTAAAGCCCTCTCAACTAGGCCAGCTAATTCCTGGGCCAGGATCCTTTTCCTCCTTTGCGATAGGTGAACCCCATCTGTCTCCAGCAGGCCTGGTGCCATGTAAACTGCCCCATGGTCGAAAAACCCAAAATTCCATCGCTGGCACCAGCCCCCAAGCCACGTGTTGATGAGGTGGGTCTTCCTGTTCCTTTCCATATGCCTCCTGGCTACTGATGGGATGGAGGAAAACACCACCTGTGCTCCTGATCCTTCAAGCAATCGCCCTAGCTCTCTAAAGTCCCTTTTGATTGTCTTGATGCCACTATCAGCTACCTCGAATAGCTTTGTACTGTTGGCAAATTCTGCCACTGCAACAGTTTCCCTCTGTCCAGATCATTAAAAATAAATGCTGAGCAGAAGAGAGTTGTTTGGGACTCCAATAGTGATCTTCCTCCACCTAAAAAACTGAGCATTTACCTATTAACTACTTACTTATACATGTGAGAATAAATATATTATGGCAGTCTGGCTTCATTGACAGCCTCTGGTGAATGCCTTTTGGAAATTAAGGCACATTGTATCAACCACGTCTCCTGTATCCAATGTGTTCACATACATGTGTACAATTCTAACACACTTCTAGTATTTGAGAGCCAGGACTTCCCTTTACAAAAGTCACTGTTGACTCCTTCTCTACATAATTTATCTTCATTTACACTGGTTCCGTTCTTTAAAGCAGTTTCTACCCAGCTGCCTGCTGCAGATACCAGCCTCACTGGTCCCTACTTTCCTGGCTCTCTTTTGATCACTTGGGTAGGATAAAAAACCACTTAGATATCTCTTTCTGATCTTTTGGTCCCAAAGCTGCTTTAAATGAGACATTGACAACAAGAGAATGCAAGAGTGAGTATCAGCCAGTCGTGGTGCTTTGTTACAGACTTTTTCATTCCATAATTGGCTTTTACTGACTTTTCAATTTGAGATAGATCCTTCCATGGAAGCGCAGCCATAAGAAAAGGTACTGACACTGAAATCTATGCTCTTCCAACATGAACACAAATGCAGAAAATTCTTTTTTTTTTTTCCTTGCTATGTTCGTATCTTCCCATAGCCCATCCCATAGGGCTTTTTTATACCTGAATGATCTATTGGCTTTTAGGACTCTTTGGCAGGCTTCTTATCCCTAATGTGTTTGGAGAAGGATCCATTAGTTGCATGCCTCTGACAAGTCATTCCTTAACTTGGCCTGCCTTACTGTTTTTTCTCCTGTTCAGCCCACCACAGTTTTTACAGCACTGTGAAAGGACAAATGCAACTATTCTAACTGAAGGATGAGCAGGAGAACCCTGTCCTGTTGTGAAGAATCTATAGCTGATCACCAATTTCTACAATAGTCAAAGATGACACTTCCGGCTGCTGCGTCTTACTTCACCAAACCGACTCAGAAGCGTGCCATATATTGAGTCATCCACACTGCTTCTTGCAGTGCCTGCTTTCTTCCTTTTTCCGCTTCTCTTCCCTCCTCCCTCATTGCAAATTTCTGCTCAAATTACCAGGCAGGTCTTTTCTTGCTTAGCTGTAAGAAGGAATGAGTCCCTGCAAGAATGCTGAGCATAAAAAAAAATACACAAAACTTCAAAAATCACTAGAGCGGGTTCATATGTGTTCATATAAAAGCTCTAAGTTTCTTCACTAATTGTGATGGACAGTAACTCTTAAAATCTCTAGTTTTCAATTTTAAAGAAGATGAAAATATTGTAATGGAAATCATTTAAAGAGAAAATGGGACTGAATATACTCCACTTATGATCAGGTATTTTCTTTATGACTTCTCTGAATCACTGTTTTTTCATAAGCTCTGTTCCATTACAGCATTACCTTACTCTACTGTTCTGTCTCACATGCTCTCTCAAGCAGTTTTTTGCCCCTATCAGTAGATTCAGTAGATGCAGCAGTAGTATTTTGCCATGTTCCGAAGGAAAGTCTTCCAGAACCCTGCTTCTCTATAAATTCAAGGTCCTTTCTATCTATTTGTATTTATAACTTGTCCTTTTGCCAACATGGAAGACCTGCAAATATATATAGCCCTGTGTAAAACCATACACATGAACTGCTCTGAGGAGTCTCCTTGTCTCTGACTTTCCACAATGAAAAAACTTCCTTTTTTGTGGAAGGTATACCCAACAGCAAAATTAGGCTCTGCTCTGTGCATCCATTCACATAATTCATGATGAAAATGAGAAATGTATGACTGCAGAGTCAAGTACAAATGTTTTTCCTACCACATTCCGCTATGACAAACAGCTAAATTTCTGCCTTTTCCCAGACGTTTTGTCCACATCTTGAACCTGCAATTGACCTGCGGAGCTTTACGACTCAGGACAGAATTCAGCTGGAGTTACCTTTGCCCAAATCTTCCAGAGGGGAAAAAATTCCATGTATCTGAGGCCATGTCCATAAAGTTTCACTCCGAAAGGAAATATTTGTATCAATTTAAAACTAAAAAACAAACAAACAAAAAAAAGACAAGTGTCTGAAAGAGGTCTTCAATGATACAGGCACCTGAATTACAATTAGAGTATCCATGATAGCACAGAGTTTAAAGCATAATTCTCATTAAAATATATCGTTAAATTGGTATAGCCACCTTTCCCTCTGCTCTCTAGTCCTTTCAAAGTTGATCTGCTCAATTTAAAAAAAACTAGTCTCATCAGAACTCTGAAGATTCATGGCTTTCACTAATTTTTGCACACTTGTGGCACGTTTTCTTTCAATGCCTTATTAAAAAGTATGGACAGATTAAAACATGCAATAGCCCTGTTCTCAGAATTGAGAGAACTGACAGAAAGTCAGAGTATCACACCATTTCTTTTACATAAGCCCGTGAACATTTTAAATCATTAAAAAAATATATACATTCATATTACCTTACACGCTTCTATTAACTGCAAGGTACGCCATGCATCTTCAAGAGAACTTAACCAAGCGTCTCACTTTTGATCTGGGAAAAACGATTACAACAAACATGTATATTGCCCTGGCGCTGAGGCATACCTAACCGGTGCTGAAAAGCCGGGTTAGCCCCCGCGTCGGGATGCAGTTACAGCACTGACACTGTCTCGACAGCCGTTTTTCTGTGAATCGCTGGCATCCCTCACCAAGTATGGCACCAAAACGTTTTGCAACATTCTCCATTTAAATTCTTACGTACTGCTGGGCACGCTGGCTGGAGAGGGGCTGTGGCTCCCCGCGGCGCCGGAGCCGCGCCGCCAGGCCGCGGCCCGGGCGGGCTGCGGGGCCCGGCGGCAGGCGGGGCGCGCCGCTCGCCCTGTGCTCGCCGGGGACCCACCAGCCCCGCGGGCCACGATTTCACTTCCAAGAAAAGGTGCTGTTACGCTTTCTCTCAGAAACCGAGCCACGTCGCACGCAGAGGAAAACGCTGACCTTTTAAAACACATTTCACTCCCCCTCCTAAACTGCCCTCAGCCCTCAGTTCCCCCACCCGACACCACCGCAGGCGGAGCCACCCCACCGCCCCAAAAAGGGGGCATCGGAACAAAGTACGGCTGTCGGCGCATCCCGACGGATCTTCCCCCCGGATCACCCCGGGCTGGCTGACGCCGGCCGCCCTGTTACTCCACCGACGGAGGAAAGCGGTCGCCGCTGCCACTGGCCGTTCCCCGCCGCCACCAACCCGCTGCCGCCCTCGGCCACCCCCCGCTTTGGGGGCCGCCGTCGCCACCGAGGTCGCCCCCACCCTCGCCGCCTGCCCCCGCCGCGAAACGGCCGCGCCGCTGCGGGGGAAGCCCCGCCGCCTCCCTCACGGGCGGGCGGCCGGCGCTGAGGGGAGGCGGGGTCCCTCGGGACGGGCCGGCGCCCAGGGCCATCCCCGCGGCTGCCTACCTGCTCCGCGGCTGCCGGCCCGGCCGGGCCCGGCCGTGCGGGGGCGCAGCGAGGCGGGGCGAGCCCCCGCTGCCGTCTCCTAGAAAGCCCGGGCAGCCCGGGAACGGCCGTGCCTCGGCCGGCCCTCGCCCCGTCGCACAGGCAGCGCCTGCCGGCGAGACCTCACCCTCCCCCGGCTGCCGCTTGCAAACCTGGGTGCGCCCCCCGTCAGGGCCGGGCCGGGCCGGGCCGGGCCACCGCCCCCCCGCCCCGCCCTGCCCCGGCGCAGGGCGGCAGGTGTCCCGGCGCAGGCAAGCGGTGCTGATTTAAACCCAGGCTGCGAAAAATAAGGCTTTTGAGCAAGAGCCACTTTCTGTTGAAAAATGGAGGCGGTGACGCCCGGCAAGGCGGCCGCCTCACCTCAACCACCGCCCGGCCCCGCCGCCTCAGCCGCCATCCCCCCGCCCTCGGCGGCCGCGGCCGGGGCTCGGCCTCCGCCCCAGGGCAGGCGCGGGGGGAGCCGGCAGGAAACCCTCCGGTGAGGACGGCCAGATGCGGGGTGACTGACGGGTTTGGGGTTTTTTTTCTGTAGTACGGGCAGCTGCAGACTTCGCTAGCTGCAGAGATCGTGTCACTGGCAGAGGAAGATCCCCTCAAGGCTACGGAGCCTTTTGGCAGGAGCATCTCCCGGACATCGACACTTTTACTGGCTTCTTCAACAGGCTGGTTTGACAGCTGGGTCTAAATTCCCCAGACGGCCACATGCCGCTGAGATGTTTGGCTCCGAAGCTTGATCATACAGGTTTAGTCCCATTTAGCCCCTATGTTTTTACCTGCAAACTTAACAGCTGCTAAGCAGCCCTGACATTTTTTAGAGGTGTGGCTGTTCTGGGAACAGCACGTTCACTATATTCTGGTGTTTCGTAGTTCTCTGTTTCACTCGCACGTCACAGCTGGAGACAGAGTTCCTTAAAGCAGAAGTTCTTCAACTAGAGCGTGGTGAACACAGAATCAGATATGGCTATTTTTAAGGCTGCATTGTCACTGACTTGTTGACTAACTACTAAAATAGATAGTACGGTAGAGGAAAGCTCTTTCTTCAGTTCCTCCCAAAGTAGGCAGCAATGACAGAACTTTTAGAATTACCAAGGTAGATGTTCTCATTATTGTTAAAAATACATTATAAACACATTTGCTAAGCAAATTACAAGCATTCTGCAAAAACCGTGGAGAAGAATCCAGACATGTTGTGCTCTTTCCACCCTGATTTTTCATTCTACTTCTGGTACTTCTTTCATTCCACTTTCTGGTACTATTGTATTTACCAAACGGAAACAGGTTCAACCATCCTGCCCACCGTGTGGTAGCCACAGAGAAGCAAAGATGAGAGATTACACCCTGCTATGCCTGCATATATTGCCCTCCATCAATGCAAGGTATGTGCTGGCTGGAGGCACGTTGTAACAGCTCCAGACATTATTCTGTTGGGAGGAACACAGAATTCATTCCTGGCTCAGCAAAGACAGCAGGATTTATGCAGTCAGCTAGTCTTTCTTCAGTCAACAATTATACCCATATTTCATTTTGGAAATGTTTCTTATGAACTCACTGCATTAGGTCAAATAGTTTTTATGCGAGATTTCTAGCTTCTGTATTGTATTGTTATTTTGCACCACCAACAAACATCTATGAGTTTAAATCTGATTATCATAAAGGCAAGTGAGGTGTTGCCTGACCTGCTCTACTACATTTTTCTAGAAGCACTGATTTTAAAAAATAAAAAATTTTGAAGAATTCTTTCTGAGACATACGCACTAGCGGTTCTGCTGTATGCAATTTTTTTTTCTCCTATCTTCATTATAATACCACTAATAGTGAAAAAATTTCTCTGGTATAAAAGACGGTGTTAAAACATTACCAAAATGAACAGGTAAAATGAGAGCTTTTCAATCATTTAACTTTTCAGTGACGAATATGAATCAGAATTTAGAAAACTCACTTTATAGTAAAGCTGAAGGAATATCAACTGAAATGACTGCATTTCACGAGACAACAGAATATACAGTTCTGTCAGTCGCAAGACAAAAATTGCATGGAAGAGCAGAGAAGTGGATTGTCCGAGAAAAGTGGATATTGACCCCAGGCTGCTTGAATATTTGATGTGGTCAGCAGGAACACTTCAAAGCAGACCAAGAACCACCAACTCCAGCAATGAAGGTGATGCTAAGCAAAGAGGTTTCCAAACACCCTCCTGATCAGATCTGTGCAGTGGAATTTACCTTTTTTGTTTTAAATCTACACAAACATTCAGAAGTATTTTGTCTCATAAAGCTCTAAGATAGAATGATCTGTTGTAATTAGCACAGAGAAGGCTCTAACACAACTCATCACTGCCATCTTTGAAAGTGGATTGCAGCAGAGCAATGATCAATGATGTGGCTTATCTTTCTGCAGCTGAGGAGGTGTTCAAAGAAGGCTACTGCTGTGCAGATGAAGAGACTGGGCTTGGGGGTAGAATTTGGTATATTGCATTTTTCCAAAATGTATTTGCTAAATAAGGTATCACTGTGAAGTCCTTTTTCCATCGGACAGCCGCATGCATCTGCTTTATTTATTTGATAAACTTTATATAACCAATGAAGGGAGAATGTTACCTGCAATGAATAATTCAACCCTTTTGACTTATGCGTAGAAGAAAATCAGAGTGGGAGCATTCACTTAGGTAGGGATGGGATGGAAGTTGTCTGGGCTGAATTTACACCATTGCCTTTCATTACCACAAACCTCTTGTTTTTCTACACCCTACAGTAGTTTTATTCCAGCTTTCAATATCACTTGTCTTCCCCAATTTATAATATTGACAACTTTCCCTTTTCACATATATTCATCTCCTTTGGGCATATGCATGTGGCTGTATTAGCATTTTTGTTTGGATCAGGAGAGCACTCTTAAAGCTGATTTCCCTCTCAAGCCCACCCCCCACATTTTGTATCACCAAACAATCCTGGAGCCCATGAAGCAGATTCCTTTCCGAAGAAGCAAAACTTGAAGGCAAGCTCCAACTACTTGGGCATACTGACAACAGTACATGACAGCAGTTAGCCTGAAATGAAGTCTCTTGAAACATGCATTGTGTCGATACCAGGTCCTCCACACCAACTGACTTAACCTGCAAAAATCAAGGCAACACTTGCCCTGATTTTTTTTAGGACAAGTGACAATGACGAGCAAATGTAATTGCTACTTTTGTAAAGGAAATGATAGAATTCAGTAATCTTGTGTTTTCCCTGCTCCTGGTAAATCATCCTTTCTACGTTAAAAGAGACTGGAGTCACACCGTGTCTCTAAGACATCCGGATGTATATTTAGGGCAAAACTATGTGGTTTGTAGCCACAATCTTATTTTTTTGGTTTTGGCTGCCATACATACTCATCGTATATCTTTTTCATCTGAAACTGAACAGGGCAAATAAAAACTTAACAGAATTTTAAAGCCCTTTATGTATGTTTTTCTGCCATTTCTACTTTAAGCTTTGTTGCACAAGATAACTTCGGTGAAGACATTAAGAATATTGTTGTATGTACAAAACTTTTAAAGCTACAAGAAAAAATATCAAGAAATGTAATTGCAGGTAATTATTTAGATACAGTTAAAGCTGCCTAAAACAGGCTGTTTTGATACCTACCATCCCAAACCAGAATAGTAGGAATGTCAAGGCCATCTAAATGCGCTTGCAGTGCTGAGAATGTGTAATTCCTTTTTACTGAGCAATCCCACTTTTGGTTTTAACACAGAGCAACTAGCTTAGCATTTACATCTTGCAGACATCCATCTTACAAGAATTTTTCTGGACTTGTAAGTAAGTGTGGTAATCAAACATCTTGCAGTTACAAATTATTCACCAGTAGAGCATAGGAAGTAATTTGTAGTTTAGCAGGTTTCTAGTAGAAAAGCCAGGCACACTTTTTATGGCAAAATCTATCCTTTTTTCCCCCCAAAGAACTTGATTCATCAGTTTTTATGCTTCCAACAAATTTACTTTCTCCTACTTTACCTGCAGGTTGGAAGGCTTAAAACTCAGCTGGGGGAATCTATCTTGGGAAAAAAAAAACATTAAAGAAAAGGGACATAGGTCTGACTGGTAAACGAAGATCTGTTTTCAAGGTCATAACAACTAGCACTGGCAAAAGTCGGATGGAGTTTAGTTTCACAAGGTAAATTAAAACATTTGATAAAATATTCTTTAGCTGTAAAAATGACCAATGAAATAGGAATTCAGTGCAATCAGAATGAGCAAAAGAATTACATGTGGCCACAAAGCGACATTAATCCTCTCATCTCCTTTGAGAAAGGTAACAGCAACTATGGGAGGAGAAGGCAGCAAGGCTAATAGAAATAAAGATATGATCTAGGAAATTACAATAACTAAGAAGAAAGCAAAATTCCTAAGTTTTCTGCATATCTCATTCAGGGAAGCCAAGCAGTTTCTGTCCTACATTCCAGAGTAAATCGTGTATGAAGTTGCAGGCCCAGTAGCTAGTAATCTTGAAGCATGGCAAGAGCCGCTGCAAGAAGTAATATCTTTCTTTGGGCCATCTGAAATAGTTAGAGGAACAGACAAGCTTTTCTGCAGAAAAAACACTCTACAGTATTTTTAAAAAATGTATATATTATACAACTGGAGAACAGAAAATCTTCTATTGAGGAAGAAATATTCAAAAACAATCAGACTGTAAGCTGCAGGGTATGCAAAAACTTTTGATTCAGAAAGGTTAAAATAGGAGTGGAAAATTGGAAATGGAAAATACAAAAATAATGTTGCAGTGTTCGGTTACATCACATTAGTCTGTTGTTTTGTTTCAATATCCTTATCGCCCTTATCTTGGAAATCGATTATCATGGTAGAGCGGAGGAAGCTGAGTTATATTGCAGAACCAGAATTGCAAGGCTGACTGGGAAGCCAGCTAGTGAAAGATGACAGCAGATTCTTGAAAAGGGAAGAGCCAAGGTGTGGCAGTAATTACTACGATGGAGGGAACTCGCCAGGGGATCAGCCATTGCCTTCATATCAATGTTTTCATCAGTGCCGTCAGCACAAAAATATGGAAGTTTTCCTGCATAATTTACCGATGGCACAACAGTTGGAAGGGAAGTATGTGACCCAGAGGGCTGGCTCATAACAGTGTTCACTCATGTGCTCCTCTTGCACCCAGAAATTACACTTTTTTTTTTCCTTCACAAAAATAACAACTTGCCATCCAGAATCACAGACTAAGGAGAAGAATTGGGTGTCAAAATTCCCATGACTCACCAGTATGTTATTTCCATTTAAAAAAAAAAAAGGCAAATGCTGTCTTAAATCAGGTGAACTATTTCCAGTAGAGTTAGAGAAGTACCTAAGGCACCTGTAATGCACTGATGCAAGTGGTCATTATAGATCCCCGTGAGGAAGATGCTCATACTCCATGGGATATTGATTAAAATTTGGTTTCTTGGAGATGATAACCCGAGAAGGTAAAAGGAGATAGCACAGATAATCTTATTTCTCTTCAGGTGCTGGGAACGTGGAGCTGTGCAGCATCGGCCACACCTCTAGTCAGGGCATGGCATGCCACGCAAATCCTGTCTGTGGGGAGATTCGCCAGCACTGAAGCCTTTAGAGGTTTTACAAGGTGTCCTTAGAAGTAGACAACTCTATTCATCATCTCTGCTTTCAAGCAAAGGATATTGTATGGAAACAGGCTGTTTCTCTTCAAGGTAAGCTGAGACATGCAGGTGGAGTCATCGCCAGGTGCCAAACAGGAGCTGCCTGCAGGCTTCTCCGTTAGGGTGAGCTGGCTCAGGCTGTCCTGCAGCCGCATGGTACATGCAGCACAGGTCAGGCCTGCACCCACTCACATCAGCACTCGTGTGGATCCCTAACCCCTCCACCCGCACACGTCTTCTGTTTAGGACCCCAACAACACTGGTCAGGGTACCAGCCCACCTTCACCTGAAATGTTGTGCCCTGTCCTGGACAACATGTTAAAAAATTTGAAGAGACTTATCATGGGAGGAGGACTGCTAGTATACTAGGGAAAATTAGAAGCTTACCTTTCAGGAAAGATTAAGTTAATTTGGCTTGTCTAGGTTAAATTGAAGACAGACTACAACTGCTGTCTATAAATAATATATCCTGTAGATACCAATAAAGGACAAGAATGCGTCTCAGCTGTCAATTAAAGCTATAAATTTATAAGTTTCTAAGAATCAGATCAAATGAGATTCTTGAACAGCAATAATGGAGATGAGAAACCTAACTACTTTTTTAGGATTAAGCATGATAAATCACAGAGAGAACAACATAACTGAACACCTGAGATAGATAGGAATGAACTAGCCAAGGGGCAGAGGAAGCCCCTTCCCATCTTGTGTTTCCCAAGTTCAGGCTTTCTAGGTGCTATATATACATTGCACAGGTATACACAACCAAGTTCTTGGCCACAGACGAGGAAAAAAAATGCATTTATAATTACATACATGTGACACTCACTGGCAGAAAGTTGTCTAGGTGGCTTGAGATGAAGCCCTTTAAAAACTGGAGAGCAGAGTGGAGGGTTACAATTTAGGTGGTGAAGAGAGAACACAGAAAATCCAAACAAAATTCTCCCATCAGGTCATCTCCTACAAGTCTTCACAATTGCTTACTTTGTTAAAAAGTTCTTAGCAGTCCTAGGAGTGCGTACTACACTTTATCTGTGTGATTATGCAAGCATACCCCTTTCTGCAGGAAAGGATGACAGGGGTTTTAATGCCAAGGCACGACATCAGTCTTTAAAAATGTGTAGAGTAACACTTCCGTCTTGCAACAGCTAAAAATACTGGTGCGAGGAGTCCTGCAACCAAGCAACCATGAGAATTTTGAGCTAAACCAGCAAAAAAAGACATAATGAAGTATTGCATCAGTCACTGGAACTTTCAAGCAAATGCAAGATACAGAAATTTAGGTCTCGTTAAGCTGCCTAAAGGGATTTCTGTGGGCAATTCATAGAGGGTCAAATCTCCCACTTGTGGTGGGTTTTTTGTTATTTAAAACTAGTCAAGAAATTATTCCAGCTTCTTTGTAAGAACTTCACTAGAGGTCATTAAAACGTGAGCTTCTTCAGTAGAAGCAAAGGAACAGAGACTTTCAGTTCACTTATTGGGAAAAAAAGTCTTAGAATTGAGTGCTTGGTACAGCTTCAATGCTTTCCTTCTGTACTTATTCTGAAATGCATGACTTAAAATTTTCTGGTTTTCATTAGTATTCCTTCTAGAGGTTCAGTTTTACAAGTCTCCACATAAATTGTTCTCTGTTACACCAGTGGAATTAGGGGTAACTTTGTTGTTCCTAACTAGGGAAGTGTTCACTATTTTAATAACTTAGTAATTTTAAAGCAATGTATGCTGCAACATGGCCAGTATGGCACACAAAGCAATGGTTATAGCCTTCTATTCGCAGTTCTGTGACATTGAGCTTCACTGCAGAGAAGCATCCATCAAGAAAAGAATCTTGTATATAAAAAGGAAAGCAACAAAGTCGATGCTAGGAAAATGGCTCTGTTTTGAGAGCACAGTGGGGAAGACGTGTTTTATCATCTTAAGTACTTGAAAATCACTCAAATCTCTTCACAACATACTGAGAACAGAGAACCAAGATTATGAATATTAAATATTTCTATTAGAGTAGTATACCCATAAGTAATTTACCATGAACAGAGCTTTTTGTGGCTAGGTACTCCATAGCTGCGTATAGCCACTGTCTCAAACAGACTGCATTCAAAATAGAGAAAAGTCTCATGTTATCATATTCCAATGATGAAAGAGACTGAGAAACTGGCTTGTACAACATTGGCAACTCTTGGGATTTCACCACATGTCCAGCTCCTACAACTTTCCTCTCTCTCAAAGACAACCAAATGTGCCTAGATCTTCCTTTAAAAAAAAAAAAAAATTAAAAATATAAGCTGAGTGGACAACTGATGCTCACTAACCTGAAGACAAAGAAAAGAATCCAAATCTACAATAAATTTTTTTTTTTTTAAAGTCAGATTAAAAATAATTTGCATGCTGGTGCTACCAGCATTGGGTAAATAGTACCACCAGAACTGGTGACACCAATGCTATTCTGCCTGCCCCATGGCACGCGGGAGTTGCACCTGCAGATGTCAGACCAAATCCTTAAATGAAGAGTACTGTCAGACTGCTAAAGCCTAACAGTGTTGGGGGGAAGCGGAGTGAGAAGGGAAAAGGCAAAGTGGAGTGAGAAGGGTAAAGGCAAAGCAGAAGGATAATGCACAAGAGGTCACATCCTCTTTTTGATGAAATGCCCTCTTATAAAGCCATACTTTCTGAAGTATCATGTTAGTTTTCTGCTGGAGTCTGTTATAAATCAGTGAGATGGTGTTTCTCCAACTCAAACACTGTGAAACAAAGGCAAAAGTGAAAAGCAAAATATTTTTATTCAGAAACAGCTGATAGCCACATACAAATACAGTTACAAACCTTCCTCTCTGACTTCTTTCTACAAAAAATTGACTAATATATTATTGACTTTCCAGGGTACAGCAAGCAAATTGTCTTTGATATATTGCGGTCTATGGTGATATTACACTCTAAAAATCACCATGAGAGTGTGGTCTTAAAAATTATTTAATTTTACATAGCCTGAGCAGTTCAAGTGATAGGAAACAGCAAGAAGCTGAAGAGGAATTTGACAGAACAAAGGAACCGCTTTTTAGAAATATGAGGCTTTCTAGCTCCCTTCTCAGACTATGTTTGCTTCTCGAGACCCCAGTCCTGCAAAGTGTTCTCCTATTTAACGTAAGAGTCAGAAAGCCTCTTTTGGCACCTAAGCCAGAACCAAAGGCATTTATGTAGTTAAGCGTTAAAGGGACACTGAGAAAGCCCAACAGTCTCTAATCTGAACTTTTGCAATCCTTTAATCCTACATGACTAACCCAGGGATTCTGTGCACAAACAGGAGCATCCTAGCACAAGCAGCCCCTGTTGAAGGTTGGCCAAAATAATATGTAACACACAACCTGGGTTATGCGTGTGAGTAAGTTTTCAGGCTCAGCATTTAATACATTTGGGCTGTTTTAAAATCACCAGCTTCGCTTCTGTTTAGTATCTATGCGGGTAAACATTTTCCAGTTCTTGAAGTTAATGCACAAATAAGCCCATTTAACATGTTTGAGTATAAATCTGGGGATTTAAAGGGCATTCATAAAGGGAAAAATATCTTGGAGATAGCTACAACTATGTGTGTTCACATTTTCTCATATTTTTCTTAATTACTTTTTAAAAGCTAAAAAATCACAGGTGTTCCTTTTCTCTGTGTAATGAGGCGATGAATGAAACGACATCTCCCACATCTTAGACAAGTGCCCTAACCAGCAGACTGCACAACACAACAAAGCCATTCGGATTTGTCCCCAAACTGGCCTTGATAATTCTAAGCAAACACTATATAGCAAAGCAAAACAGTACATTGTATGGAAGACAGAGACTGTGAGAGCATTTTACGAACTGGGAGAAGCAGATTTAGGATAATTGAGCACTTACATTAGACCTCGCTCTCTTTTTTAATGATTGGGGATAGGCAAAGTCTGAAATACAGAAATTTTGTCTTCTAAAAATATATCACACGTGATCACTGTGAATATTAGTATTCAAATAAACTCCCAGTTCATGTCTTCTGTATCATTCACTGCTGCATTTATTTTTATCTCTTCTAGGGCCGTAGTTTCTTGCTCATCACTGTAGCCTCCCAGTGCATCCCACATGAGATGTTGCACATTATCCAGCGGATTTCATGCATTGACTGGCATCTCTCTGCTTCTGAAGGCAAAACTCTGTTTAAAGGAGAATAAGTAGAGAGAAAGTAAAAGATAAGATGTTTCAGCACATTTTCTGTTAATTTCCTTTCTGGAGGATGTCAGCCTGTGCTGATTTTCCTCTACAGAAATCCTTTTGCATGTTCCCCATCAGACGTGTCTCTTCTCTGGCATTTCCCCCTTATGCTCCTCACTGCGAGCTTCCCAATATTCTACTGAGGCAAACCTTACAAATTACTTCTGCTGTGCAAGAGGCCTACACAAACCCCCTGTCTTTTTATGTGCATCACAAGATACATAATCAAAGATCCTTTTTTTATCTGTGAACACAAAGGGAAATCCAAGAATTTGGGGAGACTATTCAAGAGGTTTTCTAATATTAACAAGTGTGAACAATCACAAGAAATGCATCAAGCGCATCACTGAAATGGATAAATTTAACTTATTATGACTTGCCAATGGAAGAGATAAGTTAATTAGTTACCAAGTTTAATGTCAATCATATGCGGGGGGGGGGGAACAAAAAAAAAAGCTCATTTTCTTCCCAAAGGGGTGAGGGGAGTGTTTCTAAAAATAAACCAAAAGAACTAGCTGCAAATACAAAATGCTATCCAAAAAAAGCGCTAGCCTAAAAATACCTGTAGAACAAGTAGGATAGCACTAGCCTAGAACTATCACTAGCAGCTGATAGAGTGACATTCCATTTCACTGATGAACTGCAAAAAAGCAGGTCTGCACCTGAGTTCTTGTTCATTGCACCTGGTATAACCTTTTTTTTTTAGTATTTTTCTACTTGTTTGGGCTGCTGTGTTCGAATGTAGCATTGACCAAAAAAATCCCCAAGAGATCTAACAAAAGTATTATGGACTAGGGAAGAAGAGGAGAAAGCATTGCTACATTACTAGAAATACCTGAACAATATTATTTTAGATGAAAATAAAGCTTTCTTGTGAAATACGTATCCTGTGTAGCAGACAAATATTCAAACTATTCAGATAATTAAAAAAAGGAAAACTGAAAAATAGCCTTTTGGCTGGTTAGTGCGTCATCTGCTCATCAGTTCATCATCTCAACCCAGCTCCTGCCTTTCCATTATTTCCTTTTTAAGCCAGAAATGAACAAGTAGCTTTACCATCACCCTTTACTCTTTGAATAATCATGTTTTTCGGACCAGCATGGTACTGATACAACTTGCAGATTTCTGTAACTCCCTGTTGCCTTTTTCAGATGCATGTAAATAATCCAACTGAAAACATGAGTGCTTTCTGTAACATTCAGGAAGACTTTTGCAAACAGATGGTTTGTGTTAGTAATTAATTGTTCAAAGTTTGTAGTCATAGCAGTGGTTTGTTGGAAAAAATCCACAACACTGGAACTGTAACAATATTTATATTTATGCTGGTAGCCTAGGCAAAACAGAGATTGCTCAGGGAAAGAACAACACCCAGGGCTCCTGGGTAAAGAAAGCAATAGTTGAGTCTGAAAAAAAGGACTGAAAAATGAAGCACTGGTAGCTGACAGAATGGGTCTGTGCTGATTATTCCTTTGGGGTCAGCGGGAAATGTGGGCTGGCAACTTTAACTCCATGTTAATCAAGTGTTTGCACTGGAACCTATCATAATATTTCAGCCTCTCGAAGCACTGAGCGTTTGTCACCGGGACGCATGCTGGGGCTCTGTTGGAGACCTGGGCCGAGCACACCCATCACTCCCTTCAAGCTGCAGCCTGGCTCTTCTTCCAGGGAAGACCAAAGAGCTGGTTTGAATCCACATTACATCCCGGTGTGGGGTCAGGATACAGCTGTGGTGTGCACCTAGATTCAATATCACTGAAAAACTAACACGTCCTGTAATACAGCTATTGCCATGGAGAGCTCTCAAAGGTTTTATTTGCCCCCAGAAGACTTACCTGCCTGTACTTGCATTTCTTCCATTCCCAAAGCAATGAAGGTGCTATGTCATGCTAGAAAGGTGTCCAAACCGCCCACGTTCACACTCCACAGCCCGCTGAACTGCCACTAACCGTGACATGCCTGTTCCTCAGCACAGTCGCCTTCCAAGAACATACAAGTGTTGATATAGCCCCCAGGCTGGCAATTTTCACCTCAAATTTTCACTCTCCACTCATAACCAAAATCATTTTCCTAGGAAAGAGTAGCTGCTGACAAGAGCACCAAATAAAGAGTAACTGGGTAATGGCTGGGTTCCTGGGCTCTGAATTTGAAAATGAATATGCTTCTAAACACACAAAACAATATATTAACAGATTCTTAATAATTCTATTATAACTTCATATTTTAGAAAGGATCACTATAATTGAAGAAAACTTTTCTTGGATGCTTCAATTCAACATTCCTCATGAATACAGAGAATCATCACATCAAACTTTTGGATTTAGATAAAGAAATGATAGAAAATCCATAAAATTGTACCACTTTGTTACACAAAAGACTGAAAAGTAGACTGACCAATAACTTTTACATAAATGTTACATTGTTTTCCCAAGCAATTATATGTGATTTTGCATAAATTATTCCCTCCACTCCTTTTATAGTCATATCAGTTAGTACAAGATCCTCTCTCAATCTAAGAAACCTTTTGGTCTTTAAGCGCATTACATTCCTAAATACAATAACAATTAATTATTAAAACATGGGCAAATAATACAAATGAAGAACTTAATTCAAAATCTATAATATTTCTTCCCAAGAATGCAGAAAGCAATTTTGCTGGTAACAATATAATTCCTTTCACATTAAGACATCTCTGAAAACTTTTTTATTTTCCACTTTGCGTATCATAGATAACTGCTGGTTTTGCCTACAATGTGCTGACAAGCCTGCTACAAACTCTGCAAAGCCAGAGCAGTCCATCAAGACAAGGCGTGCAGGAAGGGGTACTGGGGCTCCGTGATGCTCCGCAGATGGGCTGAGCAGCCTTCGCTTCTAGAGCCATTCTAGCCAAGGGAAGTATCACTTTGTCACCACATTTGTGTGGATATATGTACATAAAATTAAGGCGTCCTTTTTAAATGTAATTTAAAAAGTGAAGAGGGGCAGAGAAAATAACTGAGCATATCTAAACAACCAGCAATACAAAAGCTTGATATACAAAGTCCTCTGTTACATGAACAACACCTTTGCCTTTTACAGTAGGATGCATTTGCTATTTAGGCAGAAGCTGCAAAGAAAATGGCTACAGTTTCAATTTAATCACAATGCATTTAAATAATTAAAAATATTTCAGTTACACTACTGATTATAAAAAAGATCATAGGATTATTCATTTCCCCTTCTGCCCCTGTTTTGAATTCTGAACATTATAAAATAAATCCCGCAATTAAAAATTAAGTAGGGGCAGTCACAGTAATGTCTCACACATCAGTGAATGGGCAAAGTATTCTTTCTCATCTCTGAAACAGTACTGATAAGTACACAAAATATTGAAGTTTGTCAGTGTTGGTATGACTTGATCATAATAAAATCCATTATGATAACAGAAGCCAGCAGTATTTCTAAGTACTAAGACATTTAAACATATTTTGTTACAGCTTGTCATGTAATGACAATAAAACCATTGAGTAAGCATTCTGGTGTGTCACATTTATATTATTTCATCCTTGTTTCCCAAATACTTGTGGGAATAAATGAGATTGTGTTTTACTTTGACGAGATGCAGCTGTGCCCTTGAGGCTTGTTACAAACAGGTTTGCAGGAATGCAGCTGTGCCCTTGAAGCTTGTTACAAACAAGTTTGTGAAACTTAGAGGCAGAAAAATAAGGATGATGAAGAACCAATAAGCAAAGCTGAAGAGACTCGTGGACACTAGATCATATTATAAAAGGGATAGGTTGTAAAATAAAGTGTATTCGCCTAAACTCATATGCGGAGTCCGTGTTTAATTGTCACAAATGGTGACCCCGACATGATTCGGCCCTAAGAACCACGGATGAGAGAGCAGCTGGTGGCAAGCCCAGCTGAACTTTATTGCAGCAGACCAGAGAGCTGAACTCTACTGCAGCGGACCAGAGAGCTGCTTGTCGACAACTAATCGCCTCGGGAAAAAGAGGTGAGCAGCTGGGAATGGGAAAATGGGGGCGCAAATGTCCTCGGAAGAAAAATCTATTTTGCGTATATTTTTGCGAATCCTTGCAAAAAGGGGCACAAATTAGGATGAAGGAAAGGTTCGGTTGTTGTTAACTTGGCTGCGAAAAAACCGGCAACAAGCGAACACAGTGACCGCGTTCCAGGTGGAGACTTGGGAGGAGGCAGGAAAAGTGTTATGGGAAGCGGCCACCAAGGGGGACAGTAATGCCACAAGAGTTTTGACGACGTGGCGTTTGCTGAAAGACACTTTAGAACAATTAGAGTCAGACCGAAAGGCTGCAGCCTCTGCTACCACTCCGGAGCTAACCCCGCAGGGCACGCTGGAGACACCGACATCGGGTTCGTCCTCCGACAAATCTCTGTTAGTGGGGGCTCAGGCTGCACAAGCTGCCGCTACCCTCTGTGCCGCTGTCTCCTTCACCTGCTCCCATGGCTTCAACCCCTCTGCTAGACCTCCCGATCCCTGCAACCAGCACCCCTCCACTCCCCCGCCCGGCCCCTGCTGCATCGGCACTCGTACCGCCTTTCCCTACCGCTCCTAATGCCGATACTCCACAAACCCATAAGCAATTGCTGCCCGAGGAATGGGGGGCGTCAGCCGCTGCTGCGAGGTGGCAAAAGATCAGACACCAAGCATTGCAAGCGGGAGATACAGCTTTTTGTTCAGCGATAGGGTGTCCCGTCATACGCAGCAACGCAAATGTCGCCGATGAGCATGAACCTTTTGGCTATAATGTTTTAAAAGATCTACAACAAACAGTTGCCGTGCGTGGACTGGGTTCTCCTTTTACACAATCCCTGCTATGGGGAATATTTACAAATGAAATAGTACCATTTGATATATACACACTTACTAGTCTTATATTGACCCCAACGCAAAAGGTGATCTTTGAAAGCACCTGGCGTACCGCCTGCCAAAACGCCATAATTATCAATATGCAGCGACAACAAGGCAACCCTTTACAAGGGGCAGGACTCCCCCACCTTATGGGGGATCCACCACTAAATCACCCAACGTTACAGGCACGGTTACGACCAGAGATATTAGCACAAGGCAGAGACCTTGCTTTACAGGCATTACTAAGAGTGCCGGATGCCGGAAGAGTGACAAAATCATTTACATTAATAAAGCAAGGGGCAGGAGAGGGATATATCTCATTCTTAGATCGTCTTAAAGAGGCTTTGGAAAAACAAGTCGAAAATGCAGAAGCAAGAGAGGTTCTACTCCTAAAATTAGCCTTTGAAAATGCGAATACGGACTGTAAAAAAGTGCTTTTGCCTCTAAAAAATCCCTCCTTAATGGATATGATAGAAGCTACCCAGAAGGTGGGGTCAATGTCACGTAATATGGAAACATTAGCTACAGGTTTTGCCACTGCACTGAAAGTACAGAAATCATGTTTCTTCTGTGGAAAAAGTGGACATTTTAAAAGAGATTGCCCACAATTGAGAAGGGGAGGAAAACCGAGCGCATCAAGCGCACCCGGACTATGTCCAAAATGTAAAAAAGGAAGGCATTTCGCGAACCAATGTCGATCGAAATATGACGTAGATGGCAAACCATCGTTACCGAGATCGGGAAACTCGCGAGGGAGCGCGAAAGCGGAGCGCGCTCAGACAGCAAATACGCCGTTACAAGCCTTTCCGATTGTCTCCGAGCCAGCACCGCCAGCAGTGCCGGGCTGGATGTTTCCAACATTCACCACGAGGCCAAGCCATAGTAGAACGCGCACATCGCACTCTAAAATCCACGTTGCAAAAACAAAAAGGGGGAATGCCAGGAGCCACTCCAGCAGACAGACTAAGTAAAGCCGTGTATGTGTTAAACTACCTGAATATGTCTGAAAATAATATTCCTGTTACTATTTCTCATTTTCTGTCTCTTCAATCAAAAGATTTAACAGCCACACCACAGAAGGCCCGAGTTTTTACAAAATCGCTACAAACAGGTAATTGGGAAGGTCCTTTTGATCTACTAACCTGGGGCAGAGGGTATGCTTGTGTCTCAACAGATGTAGGACCTAGGTGGGTACCTGCAAGGTGCGTAAGACCAGCTCTTGCATCGGATAACAGGAACGAGCAGCAGAAGACACTGAACTCTGAGAAGACTGATGGGGAATGACTTACCAGATAACTCTGACTCAATCCATAAAGCAATCAAAGATTTGAAGGAGGGGGTTGGCAAATTACAAGTCAGTGATGGATTTGATTGGCTGAATCACTTACTAACAAGTTGGGGAACGGGCGGGTGGATAATGTCTCTAATCAAAATGGGTCTTTTGTTGTTACTAATATTTTGCGCTATATTAATGATAGTTTCTTGTCTAGTGTCTTGGGTACAGAAAATGCTACAGAATATGATTAAACAAGCTTTTGTGGTAGAAAAACAAAAAGGGGGAATTGTGGGAATAAATGAGATTGTGTTTTACTTTGACAAGATGAAGCTGTGCCCTTGAGGCTTGTTACAAACAAGTTTGTGAAACTTAGAGGCAGAAAAATAAGGATGATGAAGAACCAATAAGCAAAGCTGAAGAGACTCATGGACACTAGATCATATTATAAAAGGGACAGATTGTAAAATAAAGTGTCTTCGTCTAAACTCATATGCGGAATCCGTGTTTAATTGCCACAAATACTATCATCTCGTCATTAACTTCTAATGAAATCAGTGCATAAGGTTATGGAAGTAGCATTGCATTCAAAAGCAAATTCCCTGCTGTCTGATGTACCAACACAAGACAAGCAATCTTATAAAAAAGAATAATTACCATTCCTGCCATCCTCCCCTCCCTCTCACATCTTCATTTTTTCTGGTTTCACTACTTTTTTTTTTTTTTCAATCATGTAAGAACTTCAGACAAAAAGAAGAAAAACAGGATCAGGTATAACTTGAGACAAACCACTCATACCCACTGAAAAACTGAGTCCTGCAATGAACCCACTCTGCAGAGCAGGCAGGTGCAGCACTCTCCTTTGCGCTGCTCCATATCTATGCACTGGAGCCACCGCGCAAGCTGTGTGAGCCTGTGCGAGACTCCAGCCGGCGGGTGGCAAGGACAAGCTGGCCAGGTTGCTTGTCCTCGCTGGTCTGTCAGTCAGAGCCTGTGGTCCCCTGCATCAGTAGGACGATGGTCTTTATATCAGGGTTATCTTCTCTGGGCTGCTGATGACTGGAAGGTGTTTTGGGTAAGTCTGCTAGTCATCCCTCACGTTCATTTGAAGCTTACCATGTGAATCTATCAAATGTTAGATTGGGAGTTAAGAGAGCTCCAGCTCCCAAGGAATCTCCAGGAAGCTGCATGCTCACAAAATGGGGCACAAACCTCCCATATGCAATTAAATGCTTATAAGAGAGTCATCACCTTCTTCCTAGCTTTCTAAAAAAGCAGGAGAAAAACAGAAAACCTGCCAGGAATAAAAATAAATAAAATCACCTTTTATTTAAAAAGCTTTGCTGGAACCATAACTTTGCTCAAACATCTCTCACCATAGAGCTAGCTTAATTCTTGAGGTAGTTAGAGATGCTTATCTCTGACAGGTACCAGCCACAGCAAAATTAACCTTGTTAAAATCAGAACAGAAGGCTCCACCTGTGTTTGGGAACAGAAACAGAAAAGTATTCCTGAATTACCCTCACAAAATCCATTTCAGTTTTGGGTAGAATTCCTTTTGTTGGTTTTTTTGGGGGTTGGGGTTTGGGTTTTTTTGGCTGGTTGGTTTTGTTTTCTTGCATTTAGGAACAAAATCCAAATCAGAGGGAAAGAGACATTCCTTCCTGTGTGCCACCTGCACAGGTCCCCTAGTCTGCACCTGCAAGAACAAACCAAAGCAGCTTCTCACGGGGATGCGCTCTGGACTGGCTCCCGCTCATCACAGGCATTTGGCTTCTACTGCTGTACCAAGTCAAGCTAAAGTTCATTTGATAATGAGACACTGCACTACCTAACCATCGGGATGCCACGTGGGCTGGCAGCTCCCTCCCAGCCAGGGTCCGTCCCAGTGTCCCCAGCAAGGAAGCAGGGTGGGCTAAAATGGGCCTCCTGGACCCAAGTCGCGGTTGATGAGGGCCAGTAAGGCTTATTAGCGCCCTCGGGGCCCTGGTGTTCATAGACAATCGGTAAGAAGAGACCACCCGTTCTCTGCAAACACTAAACATGAATTATGCAATGCCTTGTTCAAATCATCTCTCTGTATTTTTTTAGAGAGTGCAAGTATCCCTTTCATGGGAACAAAACCAAACAAGAATTTTAAAAAGAGCAAGCAGAAAACTACAGAAAAAAGTATGTAGGTGCTGAAGAGTATCTTTAATACTCTTGCAAGACAACCATTCAAACAATGAATGCGCACAACCCAAAATATAACGGACAAAACTTGTGAATTTTACATCGTAAACATCATAACCTCCTTTTAAAATCCTATTCCCGAGTTCATTTTACATGCAGAAATTAGACTGATTCTCTGGATGTCTGCTTTAGTGTCCGCCTGAAGTTAACAGTTCTTTTTTTTCACTCCTCTTTCTTTCTCTTGCTTCATCCAGGGGCTTAGGGTTTGGTTAACTTGCTTCCCTTTGAGTTCGTTACCAGTGAAGACATCCAAGAGCTACATCAGCTTTACTCGCCTCACACCGAGATCTTCTTTATTCTCCTTACCGAATGGAAAGCTTTGCTTGCAATAGCTTTGGGGAGGACAGGGCTAAGCTAATGCAGAAGACTTGAAAAGCTCACATGGGAGGGCTTTGTCACAATACTGACCACATTCCTACTGTTCCTCTAGTCCAGGCAGGAAACCTGCTGGTCAGCTCTCGCAGTAAACCATGCTGAGTCCAGTTACCAGGGAATAGTGATTTTCTCCGACTTGACTATTCCCACTGCAATCTTTTAATCTATAAGTACGCTGACTTAGTTCAAAGGTGCTGTATCTTGGAAGAGGTGGGGAACGAAGAGCACCTTAGCAGAAGCAAATTGTCCATCACCTCCTGTTTAAACAGAATTTGTGCTGTTCTGCTGTCAGCATGGAAGCGATGCTTATAGTCATCTCCTTCCTAAGGGGAAGCAACAAACGCCTAAGACCTTCAAACACACATTAATTTACACTCTGAACCCTTGCCTGGGTTTTAGACAGGCATATAGTATAGATTAGGCCTGAAAAAAAGCAAAAGCATTATCAATACAGGTCTTGAAAATACTTCACTTGAGAAATTTCACATGAAAATGCTGATACAGTCTAAAAATAGAATTAGACTTATTGCTGCTGGTTATACAGAAGTTAACTGTGGTGGGTTGATGCTGGCTGGATGCCAGGTGCCCACCAAAGCCGCTCTGTCACTCCCCCTCCTCAGCTGGACAGGGGAGAGAAAATACAATGAAAGGCTCGTGGGTCGAGGTAAGGACAGGGAGAGATCATTCACCAATTACCATCACGGGCAAAACAGGCTCAACTTGGGGAAATTAGTGTAATTTATTAACAATCAAATCAGAGTAGGGTAATGAGAAAATAAAAATCTAAATCTTAAAACACCTTCCTCCCACGCCTTCCTTCTTCCCAGGCTCATCTTTACTCCTGTTTTTCTCTACCTCCTCCCCACCAGTGGCATGGGCAATGGGGGTTGTGGTCAGTTCATCACATGTTGTCTCTACCGCTCCTTCCTCCTCAGGGGGAGAACTCCACACTCTTCCCCTGCTCCAGCGTGGGGTCCCTCCCACGGGAGACAGTCCTCCATGAACTTCTCCAGCATGGGTCCTTCCCACGGGCTGCAGTCCTTCAGGAACAGACTGCTTCAGCGTGGGTCCCCCGTGGGGTCACAAGCCCTGTGAGCAAACCTATTCCAGTGTGGGCTCCTCTCCACGGGTCCACAGGTCCTGCCAGGAGCCTGCTCCAGCATGGGGTCCTCCACGGGCTGCAGGAGGATACCTGCTGCAGCATAGACCTCCATGGGCTGCAGGGGGGCAGCCTGCCTCACCATGGTCTTCACCATGGGCTGCAGGGGAATCTCTGCTCCGGCACCTGGTACCTCCTGCCCTTCCTTCTTCACTGACCTTGGTGTCTGCAGGGTTGTTCCCCTCACATATTCTCACTCCCCTCTCTGGCACCAATTGCCCAGGAGTTTTTTTCACCTTCTTAAATGTTATCCCAGAGGTGCTACCACCATCGCTGATGGGCTCAGCCTTGGCCAGCGGCAGGTCCATCTTGGAGCTGGCTGGCATTGGCTCCATTGGACATGGGGGAAGCTTCTAGCAGCTTCTCACAGAAGCCACCCCTGTAGCCTCCCGCTACCACAACGTTGCCATGCAAACCCAATACATTAACAAAAGTTCTTGGATTCAGAAAAACAACTACTGTGAGAGTTACACAGGTATATATAAACTCATTTTAGAAGAACTCCTCTAATGGCTTTCTTATCTGCTTATCTATCTTGCATGAAAAAAACAAACCCAGGATTAAACTAGCAAGTAAACAGAGCTGGCATTACTTGTACTAGAAAAAGGGTCAGAAATGGTATTCAATAACAGCTTTCAAGAAGTTCAAAACAATCAGAATGCAAAAAGTACAGACCAAATTTAAAACTCCTACTTTTATAAGCTCCTTTTACCTATTAGGATTGAAAATTATTCTGTAACCCTATGCTAAGCACATTAGCCCCTCTGAAATCAACATGAGGTCTCATGCGAGACCAGCCCCTACTGCCCCACTGCCAAGGCTCTGGCTTTCCTGGAGCAGATCAGAGCATCAGGGCTTGCCCAAGGAGACAAGCAGAGAAGGCTGCCTCTCCACTGCTGCGGAGAAGCCCTTCACATTTCCTCCATTTGAGGTCTCCTGAATTTCTCCCAGCTCTTGAGAAGCTGCAGCAGAAAGCTGCCCAGTGGGGCACTGCTGGGGACTGTGCTGGTCCCAGAGAGCGAGGCAGCAGCCTTGGGGCTGCTCTAGCTTCACCTCACTGCAAGGAGAGTACAGGACAGAGCAGAGCCAAGCTCACGGCTCGCGTTTGCCCAGGCAGGGCGAGGTGGTTAGTGCTAATGTTGTGCCAAGACCAGACTGACACAACGGTTAATGAGACCCTTTCCCCCCACACACATTCAGCAGCCTGAATGAAGATCTAATATAGCACTCTTGTTTAAGACACTTCAAGTCAAGAGTGTTTGCCATTGTTCATTCTCAGCATGCTTTAGTGGAGGAATGAAGAAAAAAAACCCAGCACTGCTGTAAGAAAAAAATATGTAGTGCCTTTATTGAATTAAAAAATGGACCCTTCTTCAAAGTGCCTTTACATAACACACATGAAAACTTCAACATCATTTGTATAAATATATCAAAAGGAACAAATATTTTTTTAAAAAACAGTATTTTGGCTCAGTAAAATAACTTTCCTATCCCTCAAGGTAGGGATAACAAGTAGCAGTTTTTCATTCAATCTATTCCAGTCAGCAAAAATAATTCAGGAGGCCTGAGGTCGCTGGAACTCTGTTGGCTGGCCTGCATACTGCGAGCTGTCAAGGTGGAAGTGCAAAGGCAGTATTATACCCTAGTCCTCAGAGTACAAATACCATACTTCCAGCGTCTAGTCTTCACATTTGATATAGGGATCTTCTTACAGAAGAGTTCTGTGAGCAAACCGTACAGCTTCTGTACTACTAAATTCTTCTATCGATGTGAACCATAACAATTAGCCTTGCTCAGATGGATCTCAGCAACTTTAGATGGATCTCAAGGCTCTCTTACCCTACAACAGGCTGTCACTGAACACACACCATATTTAAAAGCAGACTGTGTGCAACAGCTAAGTGAATGTGCGTCTTCATGACCAGAACTGATCCTCCCTTGACACTTCTGTCTTGACTAAAACACAGAATGAGAACAGAATATAAGCATGTGCATTGGTCTATACATACCTAACGTTCATCGATACAACACTCGAGTACCATAACAGTTTGAAACAATCTGATGTTTGAAATGCACTTTTTTCCCTCCTATCCTGAAATGAAGAGAGTCTTATTCCATTCTGGCCAAACACATACTCAACTCACAAAGTTCAGAAGGCCCTGTCTCTCAGAAGTACAACTTCAAGTCTCCAGCATACACCGAGGTAACCAAAGCACTTTAGGTGGGAGAGGAACATATTTCCACTGGTTTTGTTACTTATCAGGCAGAACATGAGGGTCACACCATCGCACGTTCACTAGGCAGTTCTTCCGTGGGATGGCACCTCAGACTATCAGTTTTGTTTGGTTGAGGATGGAGGCATAAGAAGATAAATGCTTGAGCCATGAAAGAAGAAAAAGCCAACACTGCAGTGTCAAAATGAGTAGACAAATTCTGAAGGATGCAGAACATGAGTTTTTTCAGATGAAAAAGCAGAGATATCAAAGGACCCACTCAAAGGGAAAATTTCTGCCTAATATTGCATTAGCAACAGCCTTCAAGGACAGCTTAGAAAGTGATGGAGTCTGACACAATAGTCAGTTGCTTGTTCCAAGATAAGGGAGCTGCACGGGAAAAGATAGGCTGGAGTCTGAATAGGAGGAGAGCAAAAGGTGCTGCACAAGAGAAGCTGATAGGGCACAAAAAGGAATTCACAGTTGCACGCAGCAGTTAGAGGCAGTAACAGTCAAATCCTGAACTTCAGAGTTAACAACTGTGACATACATAACTTTTTTTTTTTTTTTTTTAAAAAAAAAAAAAAAAAGGAAAGAGAAAGGATTCAACATGCACAGTAAGTTATAACAACTTCCGTTCCTGAGCAGCTATTCGGTAGCTGCGACTCCAGCCTCAATTCATCCAGCCCCAGCCAAATTCAGTACAGAGTCAGCTCAGATTCCTTACATCATCAGGGCACAGGGAAAGGAGAAAAGCAAGCAGCTGCAGGGGGTAACACAGGACATCTCTCTCTCCCCCTCGCTTTAAGGAGTACTGGGCAACAATGCTATTTTAGCTCTATTTTCTAAACACATCTGGAGCCAAAAAGAATGGTTCCACCACCCCTTTTCTTCTCCCATTGCACTCTGAACCCTCCAGGAACCAGATAAACTCACTAATCTGGGAGAAAACTATCCCAAGAATGATTTCTGCCACATCAATCTGTTCAGCCAGCTTCAGCTTTCAGAGCTGACAAATGCTAAAGCCAGCACCCTGGCTGGGAACAGGAGGGAAGACCTGCTCTCCTTCAGCAACAGCAACCCACGAGAAGTGGGTGCCCTGAAGTCCCTTGATCTGGTCCCTAAGGTAAGGCAGATGAAGCCAGCCATCCTGTACTCCCCATGAGAGAGTCTCTGTCATTAGCTAATTGTTCCACTTGGGGTAATATAAGAACAAATATATTAAGCCACTTAACTAGGAAAAAAAAAAAATCCTTTGAAGATTAATTTTTTTACTCAGTACAGCATTACAATGGTATTTTTACAGTGTCTGCATGGGAAAATGGAAAGTGGTAGATGCCCCATCCTTGGAAACATTCAAGGCCAGGCTGGATGGGGCTCTGAGCAACCTGACCTAGTTGAAGATGTCCCTGCCCATTGCAGGGGGGTTGCACTAGATGACCTTTAAAGGTCCCTTCCATACCAAAGCATTCTATGATTCTATGAAAAGTGACTAAAAATGGTACAGTTCTTTAAAATGTAAAAAAGATCAGGGAAGAGTATTTATGCTTTGTCAGGTTCAATAGCACTTTTGGGGGGCTGGGATTGTCTCTTACCTTTTCTCTTGGGTGATTACACACTGATGCAGTAACACAGAAGGATTTATCTTTCAGCAAACTGAGCAAGGCAAATAATGAACTTGTAACAAAAAAGTTGTGTCACTTCATTAAACAAATTGAAACAAAAACATTTACTGGCATCAACCATGCCCATTAGATAATATCACAATTATAATTAATATAGTTCCCTTCATATTCAACCTTTAATTGCAAAACGCAAGTTTTCTGGTTTTTTGATAGTTTTTTTCCTCTTCCATTTTTAACACCAAAAGAATTCCACCAAATCACAGTGCAAGTCTTGGAAAAGGCCTGATATACTTCCTACGTGGTTTCCATGTCATCACTGTGCTACTGACGACATTTCAAGGCATCCTGTTGATCTGGCCAGAAATAAAAATGATTCACATCTGTAGATGAAGTTGTAGTACCTTCAATTCAGAAAATTTGGCTAAGATTGTCTGCGCAAAACAGATCCATGTGACCTTCAATCAATCCATCACCAACTATGTGAACTGAATTAGTCATTAAGTGTCATTTTTCTTTTGTTATTTAGGGAGAATTAAAGTCTTTTGGTAACAAATGCAATCCTGATGAAGATCCATTTTTTCTGGATGGCATGTGGTAGCGCACTTTCTTCCAGAATCTGGTACTTGCTGAGTGAGACCTTTCTGAGAAGTCCCCTTTCCATCGGATAGTCCCATGCTTTTGCTTAATATATTTGATGGATTCTGGCATGGTTGCATAATCTTGTATTTTTTGAAGTTCAATGAGAATTACTTTAATGCCATCTTGGATAAGAGCATTATACATGGCTATCTGCTTTTCAGACACATCTTCTAGAATACTGTAACAGGAGGGTTCTGGTACTAAAACAATTATCACTCTTCTACTTTGACGGATTTTTTCATCAGCAACACTGATCACAGCTGTAGGGAAAAAGATTGTGCAAAATTAAGGCTGTATGTTTCTATTATTTTTGTTACCAACGTGTTGCAGCTGGTTCATTCACTGTTTGATATTTGAGCCAACACACTTTACCTCACAAACAGGGACAGGATAAGAGCGTGCAAGCAGTTACATTGGGCTAGCCAACAAGTAGAGATTTGGCCAATGCAACACAATGATGCCATCAGACTGCATGTCTATATTCTTGTTTTGCATGAACAGAGAAGAGCTACTGTCTACTACTTATCTTGCTAATGCCATTTTATTATCATCATAGGTACAATTGCAAAAAAACAAGTTCCAAAACCATAGGCCTAGATAAAACTATGACCTTTTTCCTTAAACGGCTTGTTCTGATATGCTTAACTGTTCTTTGTTACATGTAAGTGGAAGAGAAAGCAAAGAATCCTCCCTTCAACGGCATTCCAGACAACTAATTCTAAACCAGCAAAATACGGTAAATACCACACAAAAACCATACAGGTTAACCCTAGAACAGACTATTGCATTTTTTCAAGCTAGAAAAATAAAGCAGCACTTTATATTCTACTTCTCAGGGAACTCTTCCTTCTCAAACCACTGCCAAAAGCCTTCAGATGTAAAAAAGTGATCCACAAACCACCTCATGTAGGTTTGTTCACACCCATTTTTTTAAAAACAAAACAAAACCAAAAAAAAACAAAACACACTTCTATTTAAGGCCTAGTCTGCAAACTTATTCAGTCTCAGTATTATCTTTTTAAAGCCGTAAGACCAGGAAGGATTCAGACGACTTTCATCATTTCGCCTCACATAAGCAGTCAATGGGACAGACTTTGCAATTTTCAGTGTCAGACGCTAGAAATTTAAATCTGATGCACATATGCACACAGAGAAAACCTCCACAAGGATTGCAAAGCCTTGCAAGGAAGGCAATGCTTTGTAAGAACTTTCACTAGGGACAAGTAGTCTTTGATACAGCTGATCGTTCCTGATAATTTAGTGTTGCTTTGTATTCTTTTTTTCCACCTGCACCGTCTAAGCATCCATTATACCCTTTATTGGATTCTGCTGGTTTGACAGCAATTCTCAGAGTAAATAAAAATGAAATAGTAGAGAGGTCATCCTGTTAAATAGCACCTCGAAGCAACGGGCTCTTTTCACACCACTCACGAGACCTACTTTTCCATGTTTCCTGCCATTAGTCATCATTCACAACCACAATTTCAACTCCTCTTCCCCTCAGCATCCTTCCATCTCCAGATGTCTAGGTTAGCCAGACATTGAAAAAAACTGGAAGAGCTAAATAATGACAAGGGAAAGGCTGAGATAAACAGACTTCATGGGAGCATCCATCAGAGAGAATAAGAAAATCATAGCTCATTCGGCGGTGGGAGATATTTAGAATCACATCCGATTGATTGCCTGTTTCTGAGTTGTATTTGCAGCTGCCAGTGAGAAAACTCAAGTGTAATTTGTCTTCAGATAGCTTACCTTCTCCTGGTAAATCATCCCTCCCAAATATGAAGAGGTTATATCCACACTGTCTTTCTAAGACCTCTGGCAGTATCTTCAGAGCAAAAATATCTGATGAATACAAGCAGCTCTCTCTGTTCTTTGGATACAGAACATAAGCATCATAGATCTTCCCATCTGAAACTAAAGAGTGAGCGATAGGAGTAATATAAAAATGGATTCTAAAGACAGAAAACCAAGCAAGCAAACAAACAAACAAAAATCTCTAAACTCTGTTTTTTCTCCTCTTGAATCATTGTTTTAGGTCCTAATCCTGCTATTATCTAAACATGTATAATTATACTAAGCCTGAAATATCTGCAGCATCAGGCCTTCTAGAATTCAGTATGCTGGATCTGAATAGATAAGAGAGACATGAAAAATTAAGTAGATTTGAATATTTTTTTTGAACTCTAAATAAAAAAATGTTATTACTCAGTCATCTGGAAAACAGCGGTTCAAGCAGTACAACTGAATACTTAAAATTCGGACTGCCATATAACTCATATGTCATTTTTGTAACCTGCAGTTTCAAAACACAGCAGCCGCTTAGACACAAAAAGAAAACCAAAGTATTTGGCAAATTTCAAGGTCTGAATTGTGTTAGATATTTTGGAACAAACTTTTCAGAAAGACCAGATTTAAAAGACTTCAAAGAAGTCTTAAAGAACTTCAATACCTCTAGAAAATATTTTCTGTTTCTCTAGCCATGTACCTCCTCTCAGATGTTTGGAAATGACCCATACTTCAGCATACTCCCATAGACAGCACCCCTATCAACATTTTTCTGCATGCCAAGAATTTACAGAGAGTAAAATAATCAGAAGTGTCTTCAAATAGAAAACAAAAGAAGGTGAAATTTGTGCTGGTTCATCTATGGAAAATAAAAACCACCCAACAATTCCACTGTATTACTGCTTTCTGTAAGAACAGTAATTAAAAGAAGCCTGAACAACTGCTATCAGGACAGTATTCAAACCACTGAAGTGGGTCTTCAGGGAAAGGAATGATAGTACTGGACTCCTGGAAAGTTGCTGATTTTTCCCCTGTAGATGCTTTTGTTATCTGAACTGATTCTATACATCCTAAAAACATGTTATCCTTTCAAAAATCCCAAGGAAGACTGATCACAGTCCACAACGTTAACTCATTGCTTTGCAAGGGAAGGTGGAGGCTCATTACAACACACAGCACTGTTACACAAATGTACCTTTTTTACCGAGGAAGGGATGGCAGGAGTCCCGATACCAAAGCACAATATCAATTTTGAAGATCTTGTAGATAAAGAGAATAAAAAATACTAAAAATACCAAAGAAACTCCTCCTCCAATTAAGTAATGCTGAATGTTCTGAGCTGTAGTAGAGTGGAATAAGAAGAGAGAAAACAAACAAAACAGTTATACACTAGAACCGGAGACAGACAAAAGAGATGTTCAAAATTGTTTAGTCATTAAAATATATTTAAAAAAAAAAAGGCATGAATGAATAGGACTGAAAGTTTTTCATGCATGCTTTCTGCAAATACTGTTATTTGACAAGCCTACTTTTATCTTTCAGAGAAAAGATACCTTAGCAATGTGACAAATGAGGCTACTCTTCAGCTGAAACACCAAAATATTGACGTATATCACAGTGCAGCAGTAGAGCAAGAACCTTGTACAAAATTTTATCAGTCAGAAAGCAAGAAAGTCAGAGGTGGGGAGGTGATGTCCTGACCATGTAATTCTCCCCAGACCAACCAGCTTTCCGTTGTCTCTAGCCTCTTCGAAGATCCATCATTGAACCTACTAATTTGTTGTCCTCAATAGATTTGTTGTCCCTAAAACAAACAAACACCCTGCACAAACTGCCTTTTTTATTTCATGCATATTAAAGGATTTCTGAGGTTATAATCCTACCCTGACAATCTTTATGAAGAACTTATAGTTATGTAACAAGATAGAGCTCAGATCCACTTTCAGTCAATTATTTGTTTACAATGTGGCCAGTTAAAGGTAAGTTTGAGAATAACATTTGTCAAAGGATTGGCTCACAGTTGACAAAGCCAGCTCAATACAAGCTCAATAGACCAGAGGTTCTTCTGCAGCTAAATTGAAAAAAATGGGCACTTACAAATCTAGTGATTTGCTTTTCTGTGTATCTGTTTTTAAATAAAAAGAATTAACTTCTTCAGCCTTGCATTTGAGTTTTTAAAGCTCACTTTACCTTTAAGTTCATCTACTAAAAAGAAAATTTCATGCTAGCCAGCAATAGGTCAAACTTATCCTTGTCTCTGAGCACAAGACTGGGGTCTCCAACAAGTGCCAGGATGCTCCCAATCAACATGCATGAGCCTATCTACAAGGCAATAACACAGCACGTGCATCAGTAATGGGAAGTCCATAACCTTTCCAAGCAATCTATTTCATTCCTTCACTATCATCACTGTTAGACTTTCTCCTACTCTATAAATAGATTTTTTTTTTCTTCTTTCTCCTGGCAATCTGAGCCCATTACTTGTTACTGAAGGATAAGACAACCAGGTCTGCCTATACATTCATGTCCTTTTGACAGTCTGTTCCACACTTAGTTATGTCTTCCCCCCAGCTTTTTTAGGCAATTGTCCATTTTCACTGCTCCTCTAGACACATGATCTCCTCTGATCCACATCCTTCTTTAAGTACAACTGTGTAAACTGAAGCACAGTATTACACTGAGGTCTCATACTTCCTTCAAATAAACTGGAGACTTTCATTAGTATTTCCTAAAATACTGAATGAGAGAAGACAAAGCAAATTAAAAGTGCTATTTTCTTTAATTTTGCTAAGAATATGACAAAAAATTCACAAAGAAAGGTATTGAGCTGCATTGCCCCTTTGCACAATGGTCCATCACGCAGTTTTAGCTCCAAGTAGGGTGTTGTCAAACTAAGTGACAAGTAAGCATCATTGATCACCATTTTATCAAGATGAGATCTCTTACCTGGGCGTTCCAATTTGATGTAGGCTGTAAATTGTTGAGAAGCATATATGAAGTGACAGAAAAATTTATGAGCATAATCCTTTACTTTTACTTCTGAAATGTTAAATTTTGTTCCAGATACAGCAAGTCCATGAGGCATCCCCTCTCTGTCATTTAAAAAAAAAGGGTAAAAAGGAAACATCTGTAGAGAAACTGACATATCAGTGCTTAATATAGGATAGATTCATCTATCCACAAATAGAAGAACATTCATTTTTTACCTCTATAAACCTAAAAAGCCAGTGAAGCACAATAAATATCACCCCTGTAACAAACAGCTTCATGACCAGAGGTGACTTGGCATTTTCCATACACATTGGGTGGTTGTTTTGGTTTTGGGTGGGTTTATTTGTTTGTTTGTTTGTTTGTTTCTGGGTGGGACAGACTACACCATTAGCAGTTTTGCAGATAATACAAAACTCAAAGGGATGGCTGATACAAGGGTCATGCTGCCATCCAGAAGAACTGTGACAGGCTGTAGAAACTGTCTGACAGGTACCTCATGAAATCCAAAGCAAAATGTAAATCCTGCACCTGAGGAGGAATGACCAGTTCCCAGGCACCCTGGACTGCATTAAGAAGAACGCTGCCAGCAGGCTGAGGGAGATGATCCTGCCCCTCTGCTCAGCACTGGTGTGGTCACACCTGGAGTAGTGGGGCCAGTTCTGGGCTCCCCAGTATAACACATGGATGGATTTACTGGAGCAAGTCCAGTGCAGGGCCGTGAAAATGATTAAGGGAGTGGATCACCTGCCATACAAGAGAGCAGGGACTGTTTGGCCTGGAGAAGAGAAGGCTCAGGGGCAGGTGGGGGGAGGGAAATCTTATCAATGTGTGTAAATACCTGATGGGAGGGAGTGGAGAAGAGGGAGCCAGGCTCCTTTCAGTAGTGCCCACTGACAGGACAAGAGGCAATGAGCACAAACTGAAACACTTTCACATCTGAAATTCCATCTGAACACTTTTTTATTGTCAGGGTGCTCAAACACTAGAACAGGTTGCTCAGAGAAGCTGTGAAGTCTCCATCTGTGGAGATATTCAAAACCCAACTGGACACAGCCCTGAGCAACCTGCTCTGTCTGACCCAGCTTGAGAAGGGGGGTTGGACTAGACAATCTCAGGAGATCCCTTTCAGTTCTAACTTTCCTCCCAGCAGAGGAAGAGTTACCTCCTAGGTGTAAGCCCTCAAGTCCATACCATTGGCCATGCCTACAGTGTGCTTTGCTACTAGCAAATGCTCCACAAATTTAATTGCTGAGAAATTGCTACTATTTTTTTAAATAAAACATTATTATTACTATTAGATTAATTTCTCTGATACCGGATAACTTTGAACTATTAATCCTAATTAGGACTTGCACAGGATGTATTTTGCACATCTCCATCTCTGGTATGGGAAAATTATCAGGCAGGATAGTGATTAGAAATGGAGATCACTTCCAAGCAAGCCAAAAATCTTAACAGAGAATTGCTTTAAGTTAAATATATTAAATACTTTTCAGGAAGATGTGTTTAATAGCAGCACCAAGTTGGTTTCAGAAGAAGCTGCAGTTATAATAACTTTAAACAGAGAGCTGCACATGTGTCTTAACTGTTGAAGCTGACAAAATTCATGCCCTAAAGAATAATGGACTTAGTTGTGCCTTAGACACCATAAGCTGAGGCCCTAATATTTACAGGCAAACAACCAAGTACACAGTTCTATAATGAAAGTATAACACCTATAATGAAAATATAATCACCTTCCCTAAAGGAAGTTGGGGACAAAGCAGAACTAAGATTCCTTCTGGAGGTCAGATACAGAGGAATGAAAAAGATAGTTTTAAAAGCGGTCTGCAACATAACTCTCTAGCCATATTTTGCACCGATGATGGCACTTCATGGAGACGGCAATGCTTCTGCATGAGTGTGAACTGATCAGCTGAGATTTTTTTTTTCCTTTCTTCTTTGCACTACATTTTAAGGGTTATAGTTAACAGCAGTGAATGATACAATGAGACAGCAAACAGTATATCCACACTCTGCTACAGCATAGACCAGTCACTGAGTAACAAAGGTCCTGCTCTCTCAAAAGAAATTGCTGGTTTTATCAGCCTAATTTGTGTTTAAATTTCCTGAACATAAGAAGACCCTAAATGTCCTGCAACAAGAGCTTCTGCTTTGTGTCCTTGAGGATTAGCAGCTGTGTCTGTACTTAGAAAAGGACCAACTTCACAAATAAAAATAAGTGGGATGATTTTTTTGTCTTGGAACAATCTATCCTTCCCATATAAAATGCTAGAGGGCAGGCTTTAATCTATTAGCAAAAAGGACTGCGTAAGAACAAATGCATAAATAAGCCTTACAAAATTCTATGTTTCACAACAGTATTATAAAAGCCTACATATGATTGCTTCATTACATTTTTATCAGATACATCAGTATTTATAATAAAATGCTTTTTTCTTTTAAAATCAAGCAGTAAGAGTATAATGTACTTGATGCAGACTTCTAATCAGTCTTTCAATGACCACTGACATCTGACTAGTAGTCAACTTTATGGTGAATTCACTGCAAATTACTGCAGGTTACTTCACCTAGAAATGCACTTACAATTCAATGTATAAGGATACTTACTCATAAAACTGTTCCCTGTAGGTGCTATCAAAGCTATCAACATCCTCATCATTAACTTGCCAGAATGGAATCAAGCCATTTATGCCACTTGATATATTACATTCCATAACTACATGAGAGCCTACAAAAAACATTTAAATACAGCAATTGAAGGTCTTGTAACAGAAGCAGGATCAAGTGATTAGGGAACAGCTAGGGAAAGGAGGGATATTGAAAAACCCACTTACCTTATGAAAAGCAGAGACCTTAAAAGTCATCCATTTGTAATCCGCACTTGGGTGTTCCCAATCTGGGTACAAATTCCACCCTAAATGTAGGTGTCTAAATGTTCATGTCTACATATGAGCTAGATGTCTAACCCAGTAACAGAGTTCAGCTCTGCTGGAGTCCACTCACACTAAAGTAGACACCTGGACCTTATCAACTGAATGGCTCTCCAGACTCCAATGACAGATCTCAGCACTCAAACCAGTTGCAGGTACACAGTATGGTGACATCTGAGATGCTCTCCAGCATCCAAGGCATCTATACGGAGCTGGGAGATAATACTGCAGACCTTCATGAAACCTGCACTGCTAGAGTAGACAGACCACCCAAAACAGCATGAGACGTCTATGTGTAGGCAACTGAATTGAGCCCCTGTTGATAATAGTATGAATTAAGGCCCCTAGCTCATACCCGTGCATAGACAACTACACCCTGGAGCATTTTTAGTGACCATGCATATCTTTACTCCAGATCAGAGTCTTTTGGCCAACACTGTCCACTGGGATGGTTTCTGAATACCCTCACACTCTGCTCCCAGAGCAAGCTCACCTGTCACTCAGCTCCTTTGCCACCAACAGTCCAGATCCTACAAAATGCCTCAGTATTAAGACAGCAAGCCAAGTTGCAGCATATATTTATTGCCAGTGTACCTCAGAGGGCTCCATTTACAGGCAGGTAAGCAGCTTTCTTGGAGTCCTTTCCTTCTGTATTTTACCCATGGAAGTTATGATTTGATAGAAGGTGGGCTCTCAGTTCACCTACGTAAAGATCTCAGTGTTTCGTTTCCTAGAACCACATCAGATCTAGATGCTTCCACCAAGGGACAGTCTCTATCAAAAGTATGGAATAAACCTTTAGCTCACATGCAAAGCAGTTACTTGAAAAAGAGTTCACATAGAAATCACAGATGCTCCCCAATCTCTTCCCTCATGTCCTTCCACCACAATAATGGTTTTTTTCTAAAGATGTGGTTAGCGCATTGCACAGCAATTCAAAAGGAAGAAAACGTCTTAAGTGTTCTATGCCCTCGATTTCTATACATTTATGAATGTACCATTAAGTTTCTGCACAACCCTCTCCTGCCATTTCTCATTCAAAAATACAGGTGTTTCCAGGTCCATACAGGTTTTTCCAGGTTCTGCCTCACAGGCAGGCATCTAACAGGAGACAAGATTTTTTTCCCAGCATTCCATTGAAGGTACCAGCCAGAGAATATTACTTTTGAATGTGTGGTGGGTTGACCCTGGCTGGATGCCAGGCACCCACCAAAGCCGCTCTGTCACTCCTTTCCTCAGCTGGACAGGGGAGAGAAGATGCAACAATAGGCTTGTGAGTCAAGATAAGGACAGGGAGAGATCACTCACCAATTACTGTCACAGGCAAAACAGACTCAACTTGGGGAAATTAGTGTAATTTATTACCAATCAAATCAGAGTAAAGAGAAATAAAACCTGAATCTTAAAATACCTTCCCCCCGCCCCTCCCTTCTTCCCAGGCTCAACTTTACTCCCGATTTCTCTACCTCCTCTCCCTACAGTATTGCGGGGGGACGGGGAATGGGGGTTGCAGTCAGTTCATCACACGTTGTCTCTGCCACTCCTTCCTCCTCAGGGGGAGGACTCCTCACCCTCTTCCCCTGCTCCAGTGTGGGGTCCCTCCCATGGGAGACAGTCCTCCACAAACTTCTCCAACGTGGGTCCTTCCCACAGGCTACCATTCTTCACAAACTGCTCCAGCGTGGGCCCCTTCCATGGGGCGCAGTCCCTCAGGAACAGACTGCTCCAGCGTGGGTCCCCCGCGGGGTCACAAGTCCTGCCAGCAAACCTGCTCCAGCCTGGGCTCCTCATGGGTCCACAGGTCCTGCCAGGACCCTGCTCCAGCACAGGCTTCCCACGGGGTCACAGCCTCCTTCAGGCATCCACCTGCTCTGGCGTGGGGTCCTCCACAGGCTGTAGGTGGAGATCTGCTCCACCGTGGACCTCCATGGGCTGCAGGGGGGCAGCCTGCCTCACCATGGTCTTCACCATGGGCTGCAGGGGAATCTCTGCTCCGGCACCTGGAGCACCTCCTCCTCCTCCTTCTTCACTGACCTTGATGTCTGCAGAGTTGTTCCTCTCACATATTCTCACTCCCCTCTCTGGCTGCAGTTTCTCCTGTGCAGTTTTTTGGGGTTTATTTTGCCTTCTTAAACATGTTATCCCAGAGGTGCTACTACCATCGCTGATGGGCTCAGCCTTGGCCAGCATCAGGTCCATCTTGGAGCCGGCTGGCATTGGCTCTATCGGACATGGGGGAAACTTCTAGCAGCTTCTCACAGAAGCCACCCCTGTAGCCCCCCCCCCACTACCAAAACCTTGCCATACAAACCCAATACAGAATGGCAGTGCCTTTTTTAACAAAACAAAAAAAGAACTTCACCAGCTTCCATTAGAGGGTCCCCCTGTAGTAGGGAATCGTTCGTAGTTGTTCAGTAGCCACAATAAACCCACTCTGTGGCTGAAGGCTTTGTGTCTCCTTTAGTCTCATGTGTGACTGCTTTCCTAATGTCTGTAAGGCAATCAAGGCTGGGTTTGTTCATCTTAGCTGGCCTAAGGCATCCAATAATACATCAGCAACTTAATTAATGCAGTGTCCAAGCCATAACAAATATGGACGAAATGCTATTCTAAAATAAGGAGTCTAAACAAGTGGTCACATAACACATCTTAATATAGGCTGAGAGTCACAGGCAGCCCCTGGACTAATAATTGCTCTATTCTCAGCAAGTACTACCAAGGATTAAGAAAATCCTAAAGGATGTCTTCAGTAAATTAAAGAGCCTTTTAAGGGCCTATGCACTCCTTCTGAGTGGAGGCTGCATTGGTCAGAATTTTTCTGAACTAAATGGGAAGTCATAAGTAATTACCAGTCAGAACTGGGGACGAGATTTACAGGATATTTTAATGGGTGGGAGATGCAGTACAGGGAAGCCCCACCGTAATATTACTTCATTTCTTCCACAGTTACAATAACAAAGGAAAAGGAAAGTTTTCACACATGAAGATTAGCACTATGTGAGGTAAAAAAATGGCTGTGGCAAGTCTCCCTATTTCAGTCTAAGATCTGGTGAACAAATTTCCTCATTAGTGGAAGAGCACAAATAAAGCTTTTCAGGCATGCAACTGTAATGAAGCCAGAGAAGATGTAATTACCAGAAAAGAAGAGGCTGCTGAGCCATTTCTGAATATTTCCAATAGAATTAAATAACCATCTGAAGACTGCAGGACTGTAAGTCTAGAAAATAATACTGTTTGTATCAGATCCTGAATATTCCCACTGTTAAAACAAAGCCTTTTGACTTTGGAGGAACATAATTTCTATTAAAGCTCATTCATTATTCTGGTTAAAATCTACTCATCCTCACCAGAACCTGGCAACTTCAGAATGAGATATCTTTCACAAGTTGTTGAGGTCAAAAAGAAAAGAAAAAAAATCAAACCACCAAAAAACCAAAACAACTGCAACAAAAAAAAACTCCAAACAAACAAAACCACAAAACCCACCAGTATTTCAGTGCCGTTCACTTTAGTTTAATACCATATACTCAAAGTCAGAATTTGGGCCAGAAAAAATGTTTCACATAATGTGAAAAGGAGGATAAAGCCTCACCATGAGAAAAGAACACCTGATATACACAGTATTTACAAGCTCAATGTCAGAAAAAGCAGCAGAAAAAATAGCCATGTTATGCGGGACTACCATCAATGTGATGTACATAAGAATAATCCACAATGCTCTGGCCTCAGCTCCTGTATGGTGCCAGAGCCCCAACACAACCTTTCCTCAGAGCTTCTCTACTGACCTAATTGGTAATAATTCTTCCTCAAAAGATTACAAGACAGCTTAGATCCTGTACTAGGAAATTCTAGTAAATAGCCAATCACACTTCTCCAAAGTCAGTTAATGCCCTTTTTAATCAAATACTTTGTTTGAAACAGTACTTCTTGGTGCAAAACAAGAAAAAAAAATACAGTTCAAGGAGCTCCAAAACTCATTCTTCTGGGCTACATCAGTAGAACACAACTCTGTCTGATATATGGTGCAATCTAAACATGCACAAATTTGCTTAGGAAAAGACTTGCATACCATATACTTGGCCCACAGAATCACAGCATAAATGAGGCTGGGAAGGGACTTTGGGAGGTCTCTAGTCCAATTTCCTGCTCAAAGGAGGGCCAGCTCTGAGGTCTGACCAGGCTGCTCAGAGCTTTACCCAGCCAGGTTCCAAAACCTCCAAGAACAGAGGCTGCACAACTTCTCTGGGGAGCCTGCTGTGCTGCCTGGCTGTCCTCACTGGGAAAAAGTTATTCCTTATATCCAGAATCTCTTGTTTAAGAAATTTCTAAGATAAACAATACCTGGGATATCCATCAACTAGCAGCTCACTGTTTCACAAAAGATCATTATCTGAAACCTTTTAATACTCTAGAACGAGGAATAAAATCCAGGTTGTGGAGAGGGAAGGGAAACAGGAAACATACAAGAGGAGGAAAAACTACTGAACTGGTCAACTGGTAACTACCCTAGCATGTTACATATATGTAACCATATTTCCACAGATATCAAGGATATCACAGAATCATAGAACGGTTTGGGCTGGAAGTGACCTTAAAGATCATCTGGTTCCAAGCCCTCTTCCATGGGCAGAGACACCTTCCACTAGACCAGGTTGCTCAAAGCCCCATCCAGCCTGGCCTTGAATGCTTCCAGGGATGGGGCACCCACAACTTCTCTGGGCAACCCGTTCCCGTGCCTCACCACCCTCATGGTGAAGAATTTCTTCCTTATATCAAATCTAAATCTACCCTCCTTTAGTTAAAGTCATTACCCCTTGTCCTGTCACTATGTGCCCTTGTAAAAAGTCCATCTCCAGCTTTCTTGTAGGCCTCCTTCAGGTACTGGAAGGCTGCTATAAGGTCTCCCCGGAGCCTTCTCTTCTCCAGACTGAACAACCCCAACTCTCTCAGCCTGTCCTCATAGGAGAGGTGCTCCAGCCCTCTGATCATCTTCCTGGCCCTCCTCTGGACTCACTCCAACAGGTCCATGACCTTCTTATGTTGGGGGCCCCAGAGCTGAACGCAATACTCCAGGTGGGGTCTCACAAGAGCAGAGTAGAGGGGGAGAATCACCTCCCTCGACCTGCTGGCCACGATTCTTTTGATGCAGCCCAGGATACCGTTGGCTTTCTGGGCTGCAAGCACACATTGCTGGGTCATGTTAAGCTTCTCATCAACCAGCACCCCCAAGTCCTTCTCCTCAGGGCTGCGCTCAATCCATTCTCTGCCCAGCCTGTATTTGTGCTTGGGATTGCCTCGACCCATGTGCAGGACCTTGTACTTGGCCTTGTTGAACTTCATGAGGTTCGCATGGGCCCACCTCTCCAGCTTGTCAAGGTCCCTCTGGATGGCACCCCTACCCTCCAGCGTGTTGACTGCACCACACAGCTTGCTGTCATCGGCAAACTTGTCTATGTCAAGACATAGACACTGAGAAGTGGTACAAAGGACAGATGGCAATAATAATAAAAAAAAATATGCATCCCACCCAACACTGCTGGTCAAGAGACTCCAATCTTAGGTACACAGTTATTCCCCCGGCAAATTACTTGTGGGAATCATGTTCTATCATCTGTCTTCCAGATATCCTCAATCCATGTGCCTATCTCCCACTCTTGCTGAAGTCAGTGGAACTGTTCACGTGTTATTTCAGAAAGACCAGGAGCTTATTTGTTTTACTGAATGTGAATGACTTCTTAAATAGTAACTACTTACCAAGTTCTACTTCAATTGTATTGTTCTTTGGGTAAATAAACTCTGGTATCATGTGCAGTGGTCCTTCTAACAGAAACAAAGAGAAAAATAAAATCTTCAGGCCAGAAGAGTCCCACAACTTACTTCAACTGATAGTTTTACAATGGTTTTGTTTTATTGTTTGGTACTATTGTAGCTCCATACTTACTATCAGTTTCAAATTTACAACAGAAAATATCTCAAGAGATTTGCTGTACTCCATCCAAATCATTCTATTTTAGCTTCCAAGTTAACAAAAGGCTTTAGCTTACTTTAAAAATACTTGTTAAAAAAAAAAATCTCAAATTTACTAGTAGTTGATATAAAAGTAATACGAAATGAGAAAACAAAAACAACACCAAAAAATGCGATTAACTTTGTCAGAGAGATGCATAAGGAAAAGAAAGATGGATTGTATCAACGACCTCCTAGACCAGGTGAATAGCTATTTAAGTAACAGAGTAAACAAACACACACTTAAACCGGACTGGAATTGTATCATTCTGCACAATACATAGACTCACTGCTAACAACCCACTGTTCTGGTATTACCTATCTGAAGTCAGCATTTTGATTTAATCTAAAAAGATGGACACTCCACCTCCAGCCAACTTTTCCGACAGGACTACTATCGTGTTACTGGTCAGGTCATCAGCAACATTGCCTACAAAGATGCAATCACAACAATCACAGCAATAAATGACAGTACCAGGAGAGTGAGACAGCCAGTTTTGTGTCCTGTCAGATGCACAAAAGCACAACCAAGTGCTAACAGTAAGCCAATCTTTTCCAGAGGAAGATTCAACTTATAGTATTTATGCAGCTTGTCACGTCTCCTTTCCCATCAATTGAGATTCTAGCGAACTGTGTAAGCAAGTTCACCAACAGAGCCACAAGCAGGTGTTTTGCTGTGATGGTCTCAGCAAAAATCCCTCTTTTTTTTTTTAATTTATTTAATTTAATGGTGCATTATTTGTTCTACCGAAAACAACCCCCTCTCCCCCAGTAACCACTGCCTCCTTCTAATTCTCATTCCTAACACTGCATTTCTCATTTCCCTATGACAATTATTCCTCAGAAGCAATGCTCAAGGGTAGCAACATTCATTATTTTATTTTAATTTTAGCATTCAGGAAAAAAATAATTAAAGATTTGCAACTCTAATTCCACGGAGCTGAAAAGTAACATGCCAAGTAGCTTATGTCTGCATACAAACATTTACAGTAGAGCCAAAAAGAGAAGAGAATAACCTCAATGCACTCACCTTTAACCTCTAGACTTATGGTTCGTGAAACATTATATTGTTTTCCCATGTATGTATACACCATACGGCATGTGTAGTTTCCTCTGTCTTGTACAGTTACGTTGTAAATCAAGACAGAATTTTCACCCTCTGCCAAAAGAAGTCGCTTGTCTTCAAGAAATCCAGGCTTACACTCCTAAATATATCAAAAGTACCTCTGATTTAAGGGAACTAATAATCTGGTAATTAAATAAGTTACTGAACTCTACTGATTATGAAAATACTTGCCAAATACTGATCTTTCTGAAAGCCACAATGTGGGTTCTTATCCAAGCGTCACTACACTGTAACATGAAGCCTGATGATGTCTTGTTGCATTTGCACTTTTTTAAAAAAAAAAATCACTGCAGCCAATTCTTTCAGTTTTCAAATGCTGTGTTTTAGTTCACTGCCTGCGTTTAATAGCTTGACAGTTATCTGTTTCAGGTGTAATAAAAGTTATTACACATGTAGCAGAGTTTATGAGAATACATGCCTGCATTCCTACTTCACTGAGATGAATGAGCGCTGCTGTAGCAGTGCCTCGTGCTGTTGGGTGTATTACCGTTTCTGTGGCAATGCAAATACAGTGAAAAACTTCCTTCTCTTCCCTGACCTATAAGCAGTTTAGAATCACTTAATCTCAAAAGAAGATGTATAGGTGCAGCACCAAGGTTATTTTACATGTACAGGCCCATGTAGCTACTTTAATACCAGCATCAGAATTAAGAGTTGAGCTACTTAAGAATTTTACCTTAACACAGACAAAATACATGTTTCTAAGCTTGCATAGACTACAGAGTATTTTGGCAGAATCAGAGCAAGAGGCACACCACGATCAACAGATAGGACAAGCCTAATATTCTGCAAAACTGAAATAATTATGCAAAGCCTTGTATTTAAGGAAACACACAAGTTTTAAAACTTATTATCTACATAAAATAATCAAAGGATAAACTAGATTTTCACAAATCAACAAACCAAAACACATGCTTTTGACTTTGAAAAAACTTGCAATCCAAAAATGGACAATTGTTTCGTTAAAATATGCCTCCCATACCTCCTTACACCTCCCCAATAGCACAGTAAGGCAGATGCCTTACTCAAACTGTAGAGAAAATAAACCTTCCCTTCCAAAAGCTGCTTTTCACAGTTACTTCATAACACATTTTAAATAGAATATTTCCTATCTTGTATATCTGAAATACACGTGCACAATACCTTATACCAGTGTACTTCAGGTTGATTATTGTCTTCATCTTTAAAATGTTCTAGATCAGGGCATATAATCTTTCCAGTATTTGTGCTCACCACTTTTTGTTCAAACTTCATTTTTTCGTTAAAACACAAACCATTATCGTTCTTAAAAACTGTTAAATTTATAGTTTTTTTGTTAGAGTGGTTAAGGCTCCTGTAATGAGAACAGCAGACAAGTCAGGTCATTAACAATAACGTTGTTTCCAGCAAGCCAGCGAGTTTACGGAGAGGGACTGCAGCATCTCCACCAGGCTTGCCTCTAACACCCCTGCTACATCCACCCCTAGCTCTTAAACACCACCCTCAGCTCCTCACCCCCTGTTCCAGACTGAGACAGATGGGAATAAGCTCTGATTTTGTGTTGTGAGCAGAAGTGGAGCCCGCTCTGGAAGCGCCGGAGGGGAAGCCAGGGCTTGTCACAGCTGATACTCTACCAAGCCCACAGCACCAACCCAGCCTTGCTAACACACAGTAGTGCAGGGTAACCCAAAACATATCTGCACTGGAACACCCTCAGTGCCAAACAAACAGGAGAAGATGATGGGTTCATCTCAGCACTCCTTGGAGGGACATATCAAGAAAAACAAGCCGTAACTCTTAGCTGAAGAAAGACAAAGCTTTTGAATAACATATACATCAAGGTGCAATATCAATGTGAAACCACTTCACACTGAGAGCTCGCAAGAACCTGTGGTACGGTAGCTCTGCAGAGGAGAGATGGCACTAGAAACCAGAAGCCTATGCCAGAAGTAAAGGAATACTCTCTATTAATTCATTGCTCAACTCTTCGTTTCTCAATGCTATGCTAAAGGAGAAGTTTCCAGAAGAGTAAACTGCATGTTTTGACAGTCCTGGCTTCAACTTCTATATACAGCACCTTGACAAGTTCTGTAATTAAGGTTTAAGTGACTGATGCACAAAACGTAGCCTACAGTTAACACAACTGAAGTTTAGCAAGTTTTTTGTCCTGCTGACATTATGCAAGCCAGGGATGCGAGGTGCCCACAGGAACACATCTCACGGCTAGAATAACTGGACACATAGCAGGAAAGACTAAATTAAAATTATTTAACTGGGTAGCTTTGAAAGGATTACATTTCTTCTGACTTCCAATTTTAGCTTCATTATTGACTCTGCAGCAGGAAGGTACAAAGTCCTGTGACCCGTGCCTCACTGGAAGTTTTTGCTGATCACTGTTACATTCGCAACCCATAGCCCTTCAGCATAACTGGTGTACTATATGCACACCAGTACACACAACTGCACACTACTAATACAAATTGTAGTGCCCATGGGGGTAGATGCCCCGTCCCTGGAAACATTTAAGGCCAGGCTGGATGGGGCTCTGAGCAACCCGATCTAGTTGAAGATGTCCCTGCTCACTGCAGGGGGGTTGGACTAGATGACCTTTAAAGGTCCCTTCCAACCCAAACTATTCTATGATTCTATGAAATTTTGGGTCACCCGAAAAGCCTGCATTGGCTGTTCTCAATGTGCTGTGGCAAGACCATGAGGAAAAGAACAATTTCTGTGTGCCTCCCCAAAATGAATTTCCTGTTCAGCACACAGTGAATTTCAGCCATTACAAATACAATGTGACCACCTTGTCACATTGTGGCACCCCAAAGTAGTGAAGTCCAGTGCACTAATCTGAGCTGTAGATAGGGCAAGAGCTTTAAAGTACCGAAGAGGTAAAAAAAATCTATTCCTCTTTCCTTCTTCTCTATGCACTCAGATCTTTTGAGCAGTACCGGGGACGCATTACTTTCTCTGTCTCTAAAGCTGTCTAGCACACTGCTTTGCTCTTCACATGCCTTCTTATTTTTGACCAGTAACATTTGGTAACATTTTAAAATAAAACATAAGAATGGTTTTCTGCCTTTTAATTTGTAAATTTTTAAAAGGATTCCCAAAAAGTTGCTAAGCTCTCCAGAAAGTCCAAATGTGGTGATACTGCATAACATGCAGAGTTTGTTCCTCCTAGATCCTTCTTACATTTAATCATGTCCAAGGAAGAAACCAAAATGTTCTTCTGATCTGTCAGTATCACACAGCAATTTCAATATGGGAAAAGCTGAAGACTTTCTCCTGTGACCTTACACTTCATCCAAAACAAACAAACAAAACACAAACAACCCACACAGACCACTGTTAGTATTATCATGCCTTAAGATAAGGAGTCTTCTGTATGAATCACTTTTGCAATGCTACATGTGAAAGGAAAGAAAAAAAAATGCAGCATGCAGAAACAAAAAGCATGGTCAGAACAGTGCTTTTAACTGATCTAAGCTTTCTACCTAAACCAAAAAATTCTGTACACTCAAGTTCCACAAATATATCATCACACTTCTAAGCATTAGCAACCCAGTTGTTTCCCTCCTCCCTTCCTTACCTTACATCACATTCATAAAGTCCAGAATCTTCCAGCGTTGCAGGAATAAACCAAAGCAAGCCCTCTCGCTGATGGATCCTGGCGTCTCTCTCTGTGGTTACTGGTGTAGCACTACCATTTTTATACCACGTGAGATTGTAATCAGAGTGAAGCACTGGCAATGTAATTATTGGGCAGCTAATAGCTGTAGGCTCTCCAACAAGCACAAAGTAATCACAAATAACACATTTTTCTATTAAAAAAAAAAAAAACACAACTCATCAATGCTTTTAATCTGTATACTTTTATGTTTTAGAAGTATTAATATCCATTCTGAGTTACACAGAATTAGAAAATAAACTTTCTGTAACAATTTACTATTAAAACACTGCAAGGCTACCATTTTTTGTTTGTTTAGCACCTCCTGGTTGAGGATCTAAAACACACGTTTTACAAAGCTTAAGCCACAACTTCCCTCTATTAAGGCAGTCAGCAACAAGCACGTGTAAATCCAATAGCCTCAGTGCAAACCAGGGTGTAAGAAGATACATGGGATTCACCAGACAACACAAGCTTCACAACTCACCTGTCATGTCCTTGTTATCTGAGCATGTTAGTACTTTTGTAGAATTACCAGATTCTTAATGTAGCTACTATCTATGAAAAGCATGGCGCAAACAGTAGCAGTGCAGAGCTCCTCACCATACTCTGGCCATTATGACTGTGGGGCCAAAAACAAATTAGGAAAAAAAAAAAAAAGGGGGGGGGGGCAGGGTAGGGGGGAAGGTGGAGATAGTTTTTGACCTGAAGCACAAGACAGTATGGAATGAGATCCAGACAAAGAAGTCTGTGAACCAACATATCATACTGCAAAGGAAATTTGGAGAGGCGCAGTATCTAGATTAAGAAGTCTTGACTATCATGTATTATTTCCTTAGTACATTTGCAATTTCTGTCATCTTTATCCAGAAGGCCCTTTAAATCATGAACATTATTCTGAACATCACATAAAAGGCAACCATAAACAGAATTTTTATAATTATGGCTGCGTAACAAGTTGACAAGACATAATCATGCAGTCTAGCAAGCAGTTTTTTAAATACCAGCCAAAAAAATACCAGAGAAAGAAGGACAGATACTGCAAGAAGTCATCAAGAACCCAAATCTGCAAGCAAAAACTACTTGGAGAATACCAGTTCAGCAGAAACAGAGCAGGCCATTTGGCTATACAGCTTCCAAACTTTTGCTTACATGTGCAACACTGAATTCCTATGAAACTGCAAAACATCTGACTGAACTGATTTTACAAATCTTGCTGAATGACTGTATAAATACAAAGCTAATGTATTCAATTTCAAGATAAAAAAGTCTTCAGCAATCTTTCCAGTCCCAGGACCTTCTTATCACCTAACGTAAAGATTTCCAAGTAGGTCCCTATGGAGCTTAAACTAATTCGGAGACATTAATATTGGACTGCTTATGCCAAGAGCAGCAAGACAAGCATCATTAATTGATGTAGTCCTAAACTTCACTGAAAAATTAGATCTACCATTAAAAATACTACTAATTAATTGCAAAGGAAACTGAGCCCTACTGCTTTCAGGACTAGAGCTACAGCACATCTCTTAAAGAATGCATTCAACAGCTAACTCTAAGTCAAGAAAGCCACTCTTTGGACTTTCTTCATAGCAATCGGGGAGAGGCTAATCAAAGCCTCAGTACCCTAAATTTATGTGGCTAAATTTAAAAATATTTATGTCAATTTGTACATTCCATCCCCAGTGCAAGTTCAATCCAAGAAGAGTCATTCGGCATCTTCGATACACTGAAGCAAAAACAAACCCCAAATCCACTCTTTGCTCTCAGCAACTCTTTTCTACTAAATACACACAACTCATCGCTTACAGGTTTTCTTTTTTAAAATGGTAATTTCAGCAACGTATTTAACTTACCAGCACTGAAGAGAGGTATCAGTAGAATGAGACAAACAATGAGCAAAAACGCAGATGTCATCTTTTGCTGCAAAGAAGAATTTTTTTCCATTAGTGTGGTAAGAGTGTTCAAGCTGTACTGTCCTCTGCACCCTGCATTACTCCTTAAAAAAATCAAGAGAAGCATTAGTCATCTTGGGGAGGGAAAAAATGGGTTTGGTGATTTAGCCCCAGCCTTTGAAGATTCCAGCTACAGCAACTGTTGGCCTCCACAGAAGGCTGCTCAGTTTTAAGCTTTCTACTGGAATTTTTCCAAATTTCTACTGGAATAACTCTTGCATAAAGTGTAATTTTCTTTTGCCAGCATAGTTAAGCCAAAAAAAAAAAAACAACCCAACCCTCTAGCACAGACAAATTATGCTAGCGTACAGTGATATAAGCATATACACTGCGTAGTTTAGAAACTAAGCTTGATTAAGCTACTCCTCTTTCCCCATGTTTACGAGAGACACAATCACAGAGATGTGTGAGGTTTCATTCTTTGAACTGTTCTTGTACAGTTGAGGCAGCACTACTTTTAAGAGCAGGTGAACTCACAGCTCTTTGCAGGACAAGCACGCTGCAACTCCAGTGTGATCTGGCACTTAAACTGGCGTCTAAAGTCAAACGTGTCGAAACCGCAGCTAACGTGGATTACTGTGGTCAGACACAAAACAAAGTGTTCAAGAATTGTAGTTTCACTTCACACCTCAGGTCTTCTTTGCAGCCTCCTCCATCAAAGACATGACTGAACAGACACCCACTGCCCTCACTGCCCACAAGCGGCTTCCATGAAACCTCTAGATCTTAACCAAGTCCGGCTCCCCTCTCAGATGTGCCTGCTTTTTCTTGGCAAGATGTCACCAGAGCCCTTCCCAAGCCTTCTACTGTCAGCCACCTGGCAAACACTTAACCCCTTTCCCTTCTGACAGCTCCTTGTAGGTTAAGGTCTGTATTTAGCTGTCTTGCCTTTCCTCCATTCCTGACTTATTTTGCATGCTGCTCTCTCTCACTCTAAAGCAATCTGGTTTCCCACATAGCAGTCCATTACAAAACATTCATTGCACAGGTCCTAGTTAATATTTGTCTTCTGCTCAGCTAAAAATGGCTGGAAGAAGAGATGATATTCCCTGAAAAACACACATGGCCTTGACTTACTTTTATATCCAATGTAGCTCACTTTAGTGGTAAATAATCCACACCAGCTCCTTCTTTTGAAACATTTTATACGCAGAAGTGTTGGGGTAGTAGGGAGGGACACACAGAGCAGAGTTCAACACTTTAATGTAACAGCCTCCAAGTACGTACTTCTTTTGGACAGTTTATCTGACAAAGTATTCATATCACAGTCCTTATTTAGTTGCCTTGTATGTGGTTTTCCTGTAACTTGCCAATGAGCTGATCATCATTCTTGGAGTTTCAGTTTACCTGTAAAGAGCGGAGAAGGGGAGGGGAGCAGGGGAAAAAAGGATTTTACAAAATACACCACTTGAACAGCAGCATACACATACAAAACCAAATTTTCTACAGACATCCTAAATGTAAAAGCAAGAGCATCCCTCTGCCTACGCTAGAGATGACTTAAGAGAGCAACAACAAAACTTGCAGTAAAGATTGACCAAGAATTCTAGCAAAGACCTTTGGAAAATGAAGTTTCTGTAAAAAAACAAGAAAACATCACACAGGCATCAAGCAACCCACAAATCTAGACCTAAGTAGCCACTTCGTAAGACAGCTCTAACCACTAAAAGGAAACAAAGAATACTTAAATTTAGGGCAAGATAAGAATAACTAAGCAATCCAACAGGTTAAGCTTTATATTTTGCACTCATTACTGGTCTCCAGTACCAAGGGTGCATGTCTTTCTAATATTGCATGCTAAAGCCCAACTTTAAAAAAGTTCTATTCTTTCAAAATTCACACACACACACACACACAACCCCTTCAAATATTGCAGCGGTAAAGCTTAAAAACTCTGGAAAGAAGGGAAGAAGCCTCTAGCTTTTGTAGTTGCAATACCTCACAGTATATGGACCATTTCTATTCTGGTCAGTACAGTTTCAAGTGACTACACAAGGTTTTTACACTTTTTCTTAAGCAGAATATACAGAAAAACACTACCCAAAATCCACAAATGTGAAACAGCAAACTTTGTTTATAAAGCAGATGTTTGGTCACATACCTAACAACTTCAGCCTCGTAGTGCCTTCTATCCCAGTCTCAGCAATATGAAATGACTCTATGATACAACCACAGAAGCTCAAAAATCTCGCTTATGTAGAGAGAATGGCAATTTCACTGACAAAAAAATTTCACTGATGAAAAGTTCACTGCCTACATGCTTAGTTTGGAAAACTGTTTCAGCTCAAAGCTTGCTGGGCTTAAAGGAAAAATGTACGTGAAGTCTTTTAAGAAATAAGGAAAAAAACCACCACCAACAACAAACAAACAAAACCCCACACCACCAACCAATCATGTTTGTGGTTCAAGCTACTAAAAAAGAAAAGGTTTGGTTTCCAAGTTACTTTCCTAATATTTACCTTCCCATAATTAAAATACAACTTACTACGGCTCCTTCAAATTTCTAAAATTACCATCTTGAAAACAGAACTAGAAAACATGTGGACCTAATTTAAGATACTGACTTTTTGTTCTTTGCAGGATGTCTGTCTTCACAGAACTTGCCCTTTTACTTGCCTTGGCACACTGCCAACTTTAAATGCCATTAAGAACAGGTTTAGAGACATATTGGGTCCCTAAGTCTGCATGCAGTGGAATTAGCAAACTTGTCCTTCAGGAAGCTGTGCAAAACACATAGCTGTACCTTTGTTTTCCAAATTTTCTATCTCCAATTCTTAAAAGATTTTACTTGTAAATAACTTACAAATACATGGACATGACAGATCCTTGCAAAGGCCAACACAATGAGAAAATGCTCAAGACAGCAGCACAGAAAGCATCTCAGCCCCTCAGCTGTGTATCAGTATGTCGCTGTTAATTTAAGCAGCTTTCAGTATTGATCACTGTCTATGGGGGACTCATTACAGCAAGGGCAACCAACAGATTCTTCGCCTTTGAGCCACACAGAAGAACACAGAAATTGTGGTTCAAAGGCAACTCATTATAATCTCTGAAAACAACATAATAGCATAGAGGTGTGAAGTGCCCCAATTTAGTGGCACACCTATACGAAAGAACTGCATTAACCTTCTAAGTAAAACTTCAATACAGTTTAATTGAAATGGGGGCAGAAGGGTGTGGAGAACCAAACCCATGTATCGCCACTTGCTCCAAAGTACGACCAAAGATTCAACCCCCCCCAACAATTCATTCATACAGCTCACACCTTGTTCCTTGTTGTTAAGCTGCCTACCGGGGTTAAACCTTGATAGCAAAGCAAGATAAAATTTCTAACAGACTATACCTTGTTTCCAGTCTACCACTCTTCTGAGGTCCCAACTTTCCCATCTAACATGCTCAATATATAAACAAAATGCAGCTGATCATTTTACAGGGGCATGCATGAATGCTGAGTCACACAAAATGATGCACAAGCACCCTCTAGAAGGGGATCTGGTTATCTGCTGTGGTATTCTGACACTGAAGTGATGACCACAAACTTTAGTCCTTAAATGCCGCCTTTCCAGACAATCCTGCAACTTGCAGGCCTACAGAAAAGTCATACCTTTAAGGAAAACCCATTATCCAAGACATTCTGTTGAAGCTATATCAAAATGAAGTCACAGAAATCAAAGAATATTCACAAAGAAGCCTGCAATAGTTAAACCTTTATAAGTTAAATTCCAGTTCAACTTTGAGACAAAGCATTAACCGCTCTAAATCTGAATCTGAACAAGTGTTTGCTACAGGTACTGCCTCAACTTTCACCAAAGCACAGAAGGAGGGCAAAAAGAAAAAAAAAAAAAAAAAAAGATATCTGTAGATCTACACAACTGGCCACCATCGGTTGACTGTAGTACAGTGAAGAGCTACCTATCCACCCACTTCTACCTCATGTCAAACTGGAGGCAATGAGAGCATGCAAACCACCTTGCAAGGAGCAATCTTATCAGTATTCAAATCAATTGAAAACAGTACCTCCTTTCAGCATCAAGTGGAAGGAGTTCATTTCGCAGTCAGCACTTTGAAGACTTTTCTGTCATTTCAACTCCCAATACCTGTCAATATAAAGTAATATGGACTTTAATGTGGAATATTTCTTACTCAAGTCCAAAGTAAGTTATTACTTTTCCACTAACATTTTCAAAGCACAGTTAAGAGCCATTTAAAAGGTCCAGAAGGGCTCATGCAGATAAAACTGTATGTATCAAAACCACAGTGACGCGAAGTATTAAAAAATTAATGTATTACTCTTGGGGAGGTGGGGAGGAAATCAGTAATATTGTTTACAAAAAAAAAAAAAGTAATGGGTATTTCTCATTTAAGGTTTAATTTAAAAATATCTGGATTAAGGATTCTGCGTTATAAAACAATTTTTGTGCAAGAGTTTTATGCCAATTTCTCAGCTTTTACAGCACTCCACTTTTGCAATCTATATGAAAGGCGAGCGTGTTCGTTTAGTAACTCCAACCTGGTTTTTTGAGAATCCAAGCACACAGAAACGGTCCAAGTCAAACAAGCACGCAGCTGCTAAATTTACGAAGAAGAAAAGCAAAACACATCCCGCATTTTGCTCGAGCCCCTGATGAAAACTCTCCAAATTTAACAGCTGCTGCTGGAAACAAACCTGAACCTGGATTCAGCCGAGTTCATGGGCAGCCCACTCCTACCAAGCTGCGGCTCCGCAGGCTGCCGCCCAGCACCGCCTTGGCTGCGCCCAGCGCGGGTCCGGGGCCGTCAGGGCAGCTCCTCGCTAGGTCCGATGCTGGTATTTCGGCAGGCACCTCTTTCACCCAAGCCTTGCTCTTGTCGTCACATGAAGAGTTAAAAAAAGAGCCCCTGTTTGATCACGGTTGTGCAATAAATAGTTTCTGTAGTGTTTCACCGGGTCAAGATGATTTATGCCAAGCTTTATCCCGCTTCCTGTTACAAGTACTTTAAAAAAACGTGCTAGCGTCTGGCGCTCCTACAGGCTTCATTTTTATACCGTACTTCCTACCTGGGTTTGTATAACGCGAAACACAACGAGAAAGAAGACACAAATGCAAAATAAAAAATGACTTCCAAGGAAGCTCTTCGGTGCCATAAAAGCTAGAAAACCAGCAGCCACACGCAGGGGTAGCGGGACTGTGCAAACACACCGCGCATCAAAACAAACGGCCTCAAACACGCGTCCGAAATCACCAGAAACCCGGGGTCTGCTTCCTTGCAAACCGCCAGCGCTGCAGCCCGCCCGCCGAGCAGCCGAGCCCCGCCCGCGCCGCAACCCGCCGACCCCCGGCCGGCCCGGGGGCGCCACCGCCCGCTCCCCACGCCGCCGAACAGGAGGCAACCGGGCCACGGCGCGGCGGGAGACACGCGGGGAAGGAAGAGCCCAGCCGCCCCCCGGCCCCCGCCGCAGCCGGGCACCCCGCCGCCGCCGCCCTCCCCGTCACGCCGGCGGCGCGGGAAGCCGCCCGCCGCCCGCCCTCACCTCCGGCCGCTCTCGGGACCCCGCCGGCCGCCCCGGCCCGCGCCACATAGCGAGCGGGCACAGGCCCCGCCTCGCCCGGCGAGCCACGGCCGCGGCCGGCGCCTCGCCCCTCCCAGCGGCCGCCGCCGGCACCGCCCGGGGGCCGGCCCGCTGCCCGCCGCCGGGGCTGCGCTGGGGGCTGGCCTGGGGCGCGGGCTGGGCCTGAGCCGCCCTGGCGGCGGTGGGGGCCCGGGCGGCCGCGTCAGGGTGGGCTGAGCGGCTGTGGGGGGCCCGGCGAGCCGGCCAGCCCCACCGACCCCGCGGGCGTGCGGGCGCCTGGCGCAGGCGAGCTGGCCCTCGTGGTGGCCTCCTTTGGGGCATCTCCCCGCCGTTTGAGCTAACCCCGGCCTCTCGGGCACCAGCCCGCCTCCTCGAGCCGCCGCGCCTGGGCGTAGCTCCCCGTCAGGCTGTGATCCTGGGGCGGCCGAGCCGACTCCAGCGCTGTGTGGACGCCGGTTTTCCCTCAGGCTGCCCTTCATGGCAAGCCCTGACCCGGCTGATCTTGCGGAGCGTGAGGGCCCTGCGGCCCGCTCAGCTTTGCCGCGGTGAGGGGCTAAGGCCCATTTGGCAGTTCGGTGGGAGCAGAGACGTTTCGTCTCTTCAAATAACGGGATCCTACCCCTGCACCGCGGTGCGTCCGGGACACGGAGCACATAACTGCGTGTGCCCTGGGGACCTGTGTGGCACAAGTGAAACCAGTCCTTGGCGAATCCGGCACCCCACTCATGACGTGAATACAGGGACCCTCACTTCTCTCTGGTATTTACCAGAACAGACGTGTGAGTGCCTGGTGCCACCATTCCCATGTTCCATCACCTGAAGTTGCTCAGTGTCTCTATTTGGAGCAGAGCTTTGTTTGCTTTCCATCATGTAAGTGTTAGTTTTTATCTGGTTCAGTCAGCTGTCCCTTCCGCTCTGCCAGGGTATCACTCTTCCAGTTGAATCAGTAGTTTCTTCCTTCGGGGTTTGGGTAGTAATTCTATCTAGTTCTCATTGTTTAGTTTGATGGTGAAATCAAACATGTTCAAACATAGAAATGCAAATTTTTCCAGACAGGGAGAAGTTTCTCTGGAATTGTTTCCTTGTCCATAGTTTTCAGTTCAGTGTCTTCTCCTTGAATTTGCCTTCACCTACTTCATTTTGGTTCCCATAAGCTTACTTTTAGTCACTCCTCAGAGACATGACTGTAGGGTACTCAGAGTGATTTCTTATCCCCATCTCTGCTTTTATTCCAGATCCACATGCATTAGCTTTATTTACATTCCAGTTGAAGTAAATGTACATTTTAATATGAATTATAAAAATGGAATGTAAGAAGCTTCACCCTGGGGTTTGAACAACTCCCAAACCAATGTGAAGGGACTGTCAACTTGTTAAGGCTTTGGAAAAATGTGGGAAGGCATGTTTTAACTTTCTAAACAATGGAGGAGATCCTCTGTTCCAGACTCACGGAACCATTACTGTTTTCCAAGTGGGAAGCTTAGGCTTTTTTGGGTAGAAGGGCTAGTTTGCTTCCCTCTTGGTTTCATTAACAGTAATTAGAGGAAAGAAAGGATTCTCATGCTGGGCTTCTTCCGTGTTGGCAGTATCAGGATGAAGAGCTGGATTGCTCCATGGAGCTCTCAGAGAGGAAAGCTGTGAAATGTTTACCAGCTTATCCGATGATATAAAGGGGGAGAGGCCCCTTTATGAGCTGGATGGGTACATTTCTATTCCTGTTGCTGTGTGTGCCTTTGCAAACTCTCATGTCTATTTTAGTGGTGCTAAATGCTTTAATCTGCTTTTGCCTTCACTGTTTTTGAGTCAAGGGTGGTGTTAAGGTGACTGGCTAAAGTAGGGGAACTTTATAGGTCATAGCAATCTTAAGAACAAAGATATTTGAGTGCTCTAAGTGTTTATCTGCCCGATACTTTGTTCCACAATATCCAAAGGATAACAGCAATGCTTCCAATTGAGCTGCACAAAGTTTGAAAGTTGGTGACACAAGGGAGTTCAGAGAATGAAGTGTCTCCCAGTAGCTAGCAATGACCAGCAAAGCTCTCCACCATGTAGCAAGACCATAGGGAGCATGCCAGAAACCCAGCAGTCTCAAGAAAGAGTAACACTTACATATTGGATGTACATAATACTTGCTAAGTGTTGAGGATAAAATGGTCATTTGTAGAATCTGGCACACATCACTATTTCCATAATTCTGATATCCCATATCTGTAATGACCACGCTTTTAAAGTAAAAACCCAAAGCACTCTCTGGCACGCATTTTAGAGAAACTAATCACCCTGAACCAAAAGTACACTTCCAAAAGAACGCGCGTAAGTGTCAGCACTGCCAAATCGTGATTCAATAGCAAAGTATGCATTTTTCTCAGAGCAGAGGATGTTTCCTAGAGTTTCCTAAGAGTGTTGTGGATGAACTGATCATGAAACATCTAGTAAGACTCCAGTTAGAGAGGAGTAATTCTGCGAATTTCTGTTCTTGTTCCACTGTAGAGCCGTTTTCCCAAGTGAGTTTTACAACCCAACCTGTTACCTCAATTACACAGTCAACTGTGTGAGTGTACCTAGGCGCCGAGTTCACACATAATTGGGAAAAGCCTGTCATTCCTTCCAGCTGCAGGCCTCTGAGGCACTGCCAATGCCAGATTGCTGCTAGCGAGACCACATTGTTCAGAAATCAGTCAGCACCAAGAAGCCAGACAGAGGTTTGTGCCCTTCAGTATCCTGGAGTAACTGGCCAGAGTGAACTTCAGAGCAACACAGTAAATTGTTCCCGTTGGCCCTGAAAGGTACAGCTGCTGGCACATCAGTCACTGATATTGAAAGTGATGACTATGTCACACTAGTAAACTCCAAGGCAGTCTGGTAATTCCACTGAAGTTCTCCACAGGGCTCTTTGGACTTGTAGTTTAATATCAATTAACATGGAAAGCAAGCAAGAAATAAAAATAAATGCCAAAGAGCCTATTTATACTGAGTTAAATCTTGCTACAGCTTGCTGCAGCACCAAAAGCTATAGATCTTTGAAAACACAAACCAGTTCTGAGTCTCCTACGGTGTGAACACACCTGTTTTAGCACAACAACAGAGCTTGTGCCCACCAAGATCCTCATTCCAGAAATCTTAAATCTGGGGGTGGTTGATTTTCTGGTCAGCCAAGTCCAAAGTCCAAATCAAAACTGAGTAGCTGTATACGCTACTAGATCCGTTTCCTTAATGCCCTCGTATACAAAGCTCTCCCTTCTTGGAGAGGACGAGGCAGCAAGAGAAACATAAGGACGCAGACATCACATTGCACTCATAATAGTGCTTTTAGTGTTACTCCTTCAAAGGCATGTCAGACCTATTTTGTACACATGGCAGTAACCTGAAACGTGTTTTCATGTATTGAGGCTTGTTCGGTCACGCTGTCCGGCATTTCCACATAATAGAGAGAGAGTTTGTATTTGATCAGGTATATCCATATGCACTTAAAGCAAATTTATACTGGTTAGAGCAACTGATCTCAAATTGACATTTTAAGTAAGTGAAAAACCTGAACATACCAGTTGTCTCAAAAGACAGCTTTTGCAATTGGAACCTCATTTAAAATAAACACAGATGTTTAATTTTTCTTTTTAAAAAGGATCAAAGGTCTTTCATCAGTTCTACATGCTTCCATGTGCAACTGCAGGTTAAGTAGAGGAGGGCTCTGCAGTTATGTGACTGCCACTGCAACACTTAACCGGGCATGGATGCTAGGAGCACCTGTCCATCCAGAATCACTGTGGATTTCTTTTACAGGATACTTCTCTTTTCTGTGACTCTTTTCCATGCCTCCTGAGAGCAATGCTGACAGTTGCTGGGGATTTTTCCTTTTTCCCTTGAGCACACAGAAGCTCTATAGCCTTCTTCATTTCCAGTGTGACTAAGCAGGTCCAAACCTCTGCTTTTTTGGCTTTACCACATTACTACTTAAGTAAATCAGCCGTGCTTGTATTACCAACATTACCTGAATAGTTCTGGTTTGAACTGAAGCAGTTCTCAAGGCAGATCCCGGAATGGCTTCAAGGTATTGTTGGTCTCCTTAGGACTTCCTTGAGGTGGAGACCGTATGTTGGCACTGACAATACTCATCAGAGCCAAGGCAAGTGACGGCTTCACTAGCCAGTAGTTGAGTCATTGAAATGAAAATCAAGTTTCACAACTTGATATCTCTGCCTGACACACAGCCACCTCAAGATCTTATCCGGTTTTGTGGGTTAGAGCTCTTGGAGTCAGCAGAAGTGCAACTGAAATGGCTGTAAGTAATTTGCAGTGAGGTCTGTAAGATGGATGCAGCGGTTTATCCCTCATATATATCTAACGTGAGTTTAAAATGTCCTCGTCTGTAATGACTACGATCTGTCCGCTGTTATCACGGAGCAGCTCCCTAACTTCTACTTTTGCAATTTGCACTCAGAAATTATTCTTAAAAGTTGTACTATAAAGGGCAGCATGCTGAAAAGGAACCTGGAACTGTGAGCAAAGGAATTCTAGATTTAGCCTTCTCACCCAGCCAGAAAGGGACAGCACACAATAAAATCTGGACAAACTGTACAGTGGCTGCATGTCTACAATCAGATTATCCAGTGCCTTGCTAGAATACCACTAAAATTACATGATCAAAAGCAACAAGTAAGCTGAAGTAACAAAGTGGCCTGAGGAAACCCATACAAGAATATTCTTCTTTAAATTGCTAGGAGGGCACAAAAAGGATTAGTTGCCTTAGAAGCACATAGAAATGACTGTACTGCTGCTTTCTCCTACCACCTGTAAAAGCTCAGAACAGCATGAGACATAGGAAACAAAATACAGAGCTACTTTTGCCTGAGCTATGGCATTCCTTGCAGCAAAAAAGCAACAAAATCGAAGTAGCAGATGTGTGGAAGATAACGCTCAGGATAAAATAAGATTATTAATTATCTACAGCAATTGATTTCCCATGACTGGAGCATGAACCCTTTGCCTTTGGAGAGTAATTTACTGTCATAGGGCTGAGCTCTGACTGGCTGAACATGAATCACTGTGCTGAGTGCTGCCGCAAATGCTTCCAGAGACTAGGCAGAATACTTTGATTAATATTTTGCCAAGCCGTTGATTTTTTGTCTGCTGTATGCATGTTTAGGGGTCCTGTGCAGCATTGTCACTGAGTTCTTGCAGAAGTTTTGATTTTCCAGTTTTCTCGCCTTGTTTTTGCCAAAATGTCATAACAAATAAGTAGTATTGCCATTGTTAGTAGTTTTTAATTGATTAGTCATCAGAAGCTCTGTGCACAAACTGAACAGGGAACTGATGCTAGCCTATTTGCAAGGAAGTCTTAGGAAAAGCCCAAGTAATCTGGAGTGGTGAACATAGCTGGAATTACAACATGCTCCCTCACTCAAAAATTTTATACTCTCAGGCTGCCTGGGGAAAATGGCTCATAAGGTATGCTTATTATTAGATTTTTATTTCTCTATTAATAATACCTATCCACTATTCTTTTGTACTCATCGTAAAGTCCAAAATACAGTTCTTGACACAGCGATTTTTCTTTGCAACCGCTGTGTGCCCACCGTACCGTAAACCTAGGCTGCAAAGAGGAGCCAAAGGCAAAGAGGAAGGACAATAGGAAGAGTCAGATTAGAAATAAGAAGTAGAAACTGGATTTCAGTCATCTAATTAGCAGTACACATGGAGGGAAATGAACAAAAACACTTTACATAGAAGACTACTATGGCCATAGCTTTTGCTCAGTGCTGGCATAGTAGCTCTAATTAAGATTGACCCACCTTAAAAATGGAGAGATTTAAAGCCTATGAGGTAGGTTTTCATTGCCGTTCCCGCATATAAACAAAAGCTTACCTATGACAGAGCCCTGCCTGTGGCATCCCTGTCATTCATTGTAGCACACTGATCAGGACACACCTGTTTTCTCAGTAGGCTTTTAGTCATCAGCAGCATTCATAACACATAACACTACCCAGATGGTTTTGCTTCTTTCCTTGCCCTTCCACATGTTCTTCAAACACAAACATTAGCTCAGACTTTGTAAGAGTAACCTTGCAATTCTCTCTTGTCTTACCCCAAGGAGACCAACTCATTACAGCACAACAGCTTCTCCTAAATCCTATTCTTGCCTTACAGCCCTCAGCAGAAACTAAAACAGTCTCCAGCTTTCTTGCTGCCAAGGTGTCAGAGTGTCCCCCTGCCACACTCCTCTTCTTAGATTTTCCCTCTTCCCATTCCCCAGCCATACATGTCACATTCATCCTTATAACTCTCCTTTCAGGGCAAGCTCTTCAGGACTTTCAGCTTCCAGGTCTCTCAGGCTTTTGCAAAGCCTGACTTGAGCACTTACGACAGAGTTCATCTCAGCAGATGATCCATCTGTGGTCAGCGAGAGTCGCAGGGAGCAGTCCTCTGACCTGCTCCCCTCTGTCCACTTCAAAATTCTCTCAGCCATAGAAATCTACCTGTACTGTGGATGTCTACACTGGAGAAGATGAACCCAGTCCTCACACCTGCCTGAACAGCCTGCAGCATCTCTAATACCTTTTATGCATTTTTAATTTATTATTTATTTTATGATAATTCCTGTTATTGGATCATGTTACGGAAGAGAAGGAAGACAATTTCCCCCATGGGTTGGATTACATTTTGAAGTAATAATTTCTTGTTGCTTCCAAAAGTATCTGCAGGAGGTTTTTTTGTTCTCTGCTGAAATTTTCTGTTGCCTGAAGAGCTGGCGTTCTCAGCCAAAAGAAAGCAAACAGTAATGTGGAATACAGGAGTAGTTCACGAGCTGGTTTTCTGTCAGTGGAACCTTTAAAAATGAGTTGGCAAATGCTGACAGTGGTGTTAAGCAATCCCAGCTCCCACTAGCATTATGCTTTCTCCCTTGGACACATTCATTCTGTGTGCTTTTATTGCTATAAAACACAACTGGACCACAGCTATAAATCAGCATTTTGGAGATGGAGGGGAAAAAAACAAGAAAAAGAAAAAAAAAAGAACAGGGAAAAAACCCTGATATTGCTATTTTCAGCAGCCACAGAGAGCTTTTCTGCTGAATTTCATTAAAATGTCTTCATTTTTCCTATTGGCAGTCACTCAAGGACTGTCTTGTTATAGGAGTAGAAGAAAAAATATCGTGTGTGTCCTTTTGCCCAGCTAGTCACCTCTGTTCCCTTGGTCCTTGCTTAACTATGTCAGCAACTGCCCTGTGATATGAAAGTTACGGTAAAATACTGGTGCTGGATTCATTGAGTTATTGGGCTACAGATAATATTTTGCCTGGATTTTGGTAATCAAAACCAGCTCTCCAACCACAGTAAATACAGCTGCAGATGTCACAGTAAGCTGCTATGTTCCAAAATAAATGAAGTTCATTTTGAAATTCTTTGAATTCAAATGCTCTCGTTCTCTGGATTTCCATGTGCTCTTTTTGTCCTCTGTCTTTTCTCTAGATTGCATGTGAGTACCACAGAGATGGGCACTGTAGCGGTCACGGTCACAACCTGTAGGGGTTACCTGACCCATGGGTGTGTAAAGATGGTGACCGTGGGATTCTCAGGATTCTGCAGTACACAAGGACACAGAGGTCGGGGTTTCTGAGAGTTTCTTTGTTACAAATTACTACAAAACTACTGTTAGTAAAAACAAATAAATATAAGTGTAAGTATAACTATAACTGTGCCTATAAATATAAATATATGCTACAAGTCACTACAAAATTACCACTATGAAAGCAAGTATATGTATATTACAAGAGGAAAGCAAATATATGTATATTAAAAGTTATTGCAGAATTCCAACTACTGAAGCAAGTATATACTCATGAACCCTTACCTGCGTGCACATCTATAAATGTATTATGCGAGGTGTTACCAGTATGACACTCACCAAACCACTCCCAAGAGTGGGGCTAATCCATGATGGAAGAAGTCTTACTTCAAAGATGACCCACATCTCAGAGCCCGGGGTCAGATAGGCATCCCCAGCAAGGGTCCGGTCTATCTGGGAGATCTCTTGCAGAGAAGCTCTTGCAGAATGACTCTTGCAGAGAAACTCATTTTGGGGAGGTAGCAAGTTACTTTTTATACCCTTTTGGCATAAATAGCTTTTTGGTAGATACACAAGTGTATATGGGGCATCAGTTCCTGGAATAGTTGTTCTTGATTCCTGTTTTCCTGGAAGGTCAGTTTCTTTGTCCTGCACCCATCAGGGTTTCTTTGTCCTGCCGACTGCTCCACATCAAGGAGGTTTGGGCTGAGCTTATCAGGGGCTGAGCTTATCAGGCACGTCTTGGGACTCTGACTAAGGAGATATCCTTCTTTGTCGGTATGTTTACTGGGTTGCCTTTGTGGCGTCTACGGTCAGGTAAGTCGACTGTCAGAACTTCCATCCTGCTGTGCGGTGAAGTGGAGGAGAGGGAGGAGCACACAAAGGCAAAAGGTGTGAGAGGCAGAGTGTGAGGCATGCCCCCGCCCTGACTGGGGGAGCGCTACTTTGGTTCAGGCATCACTGACAAGGAGGCCTGACTGAAATCGGCCCTGCTGTGCAAACCTTGAGAACTGTGCTAGGCCTTAACTGCTCGGACTAAGGAGTCTAGACCAGGTCTTAGCGGGAGCTAACAGTACCAGCCTGAGCTGGGACTAGGCAAAACTAAAAACTGCCACAGCTGCGCTCCTGCACATACACCAAACGGGGAGCTTGACTACGAGTCAATCACTTTACGCTATAAACATCTGTAGCCCCCCCTCCCCGAGCCCATTAGCTCTCCTGTACAGCAGCAGGCTGCACGGCGGTGACCTCCCCTTGAGCAGGGATGCCTCTCAGGGTTACTCCTCAAGGCTGAGAGACCCCTGACCCAGCATCTGATGTCTAGAACGAGCTAAGCAACATTTTACACTAGGCCTAAAAGTCTATTGTATGCTAGCAACATCTATATATCCAGCTATAACTTAATTATTAGAAGTGTAGTAAGTAGTAGACTGTTAAATTATCATTTAAATCATTGTCAAATCATCGTCAAATCATCGTCAAATCATTGTTTGATTACCATTCAATTATTGCTTAATCACCATTTGATTACGATTTATTTTTCATTCTAGCATTGATTAATTATCATTTGCTCATGGTTTAATCATTAATACACTACTTTTAGTTAACGCCACAACGATGACTTCTCTTAATAATTCACCTGCGACAAGGTGGCACTTAGTCTGCACTAGGGAGATGAAACCAGTTATAAAGCCTCTCCAGCAAGGAGATTAGAAGATTTCTCTGAGTACATCTAATACTACCTCTTATGGCTCCTGCCAGGACCATCCTCCAGACCAGCTTCCCAGTCTGTGGAGACCATAACCATGTCAAGCATGGTATCTTGCACAGATGGAGGGCATCATCCAGACCATGCACCACAGTACCTTCAGATGCTCCTAGGTAAACTCAGAGGGATACCTAGGGGCTGTCCAGAATGACAGAATGACAGACAAATGAATTGAGAGAGCGTGATATGCTCATGGCTTTTCCCGATACCTCTCTTTCAGAGCTTTGTAAATATACCCTTTTTGCTAATGCACTTCCTAAGTGCCGTTTGCAACCAGCCACCAATGATTAGACTCTTTTTCAAGAGTGTTTAATTACCAGTCAGAGATAGTTCAGCCTAAACTGGTGGTGTGCTATTGTGGATACCAACAACAGCAAACAGTCCCGTTATGTTTCTCAGTCCTCTCCCATGGTAAGTGACTTTTCAAAATCTCCTAGATGGCTCTGGTGGCAGCTGAGGACTGGGAACAATGAAAAGGGGTATCCATGCTGCCTTGCCCCCCAAACATGTCCGAGACTAGCATGGTCCACACAGAAGAGTAGTTCTACAATTTTCAGCAGCTCATGTGCCTGGTTTAAACAAGTCATTGTCTGATGGGAGTAAATTACGTGTAATGGATGTCTTCTGATAATGCTTTTAGGAGGAAAATTAATGTGATAGATAAATAGTATTTGGCTAAAAAAAAGCAACTGCTGAAGATGATTCAGTGGAGCAAAGAGGTAAGGAAAGTGGGAACCATTTGGGGCTGTCTTAGGCTGTGGTTTCCTGAGAAGTTCTGGCTTTGATTTTGCTGTTTTATATTTTAAAAAAGCACAGCCCCTAAGGAACATCCTGAGCCAGAAGAAGTCTGTGTTGTTAATGCCAAGCTTTTCTTTCAATGAGCCAGAGACTTCTTACCTCTTGACAGTAAATCAGACTAAATACAAAATCTGTGGGTTTATTTCTATGCCCTGGCATTCAAGGTAGTAAAACAACTAACCAGCTTTAATGTTGATGAACTTACAGGGTTAAGGTTAAACTTAAGAACATATCTTATACTAAACTATTTTCTTCTTCTCTTCATGGTATATTAAGTCAGTTCATGCCCCACATAAAGTGCAAGGTTCCTATATTGTACAAGTTTTAGAAACCAAAGAGCACATGCATCCCGTATGCATCCTGAGTTCAAATAATTCATAGTGACAGGAGGTGAAAATCCTTGAAATAATTTGACTTGTCTCCACTGCAGCTGAAGCTTTTTTTTTTCATGAGATGTCAGGCACAACAGAGGGTGGTAGTGTAAGAAGGCTGTTGCCAGCCTTCCTGCCTCCCAGCGTCCTACCGGAGGAAACGGCTTCCTCTGCAGCACCCAGTCCTTTCTGCCGCAATGTGTAGAGCTTAAGTAAACACAGTAGAAAGTAACAGTTAGAGATTCAAGTGCTGGAGCCCCCTTAATTATATAGCTTTCTGATTCTAGTGCCCCTTGCCTTTTTAAGAGAGCTTTACCATTATATGTATTATTTATGATCATCATTTTTATAATATTGCATCCCAGTCATGTCTTGTCCTATTATGCAAAGCAATGGGCAAACGGCTGTGATGTACACCTTTGCCCAAAAGAGCACGGAATACATGTAAAATTAAAGGATGTTACCAACAAATTTTTATATGGGAGGACAAAGATGGCAATAACAATAAATTAGGACTCTCTCTATGGTCTTCCAAGGGAGACAATGCAGTTTATTCCAAGCCCCCTATTCTGAGATAAATCTGTTTATGTTTTGATAATTTTAATTCCACAGAAAGTATTACTTCTCAACCTTTGTCTTAGATCTTCAAAGCTCATCAGATCAGCCAGATTTGTATAAAGAAGAGGAAAATTTGAGCAGGACCTGCACGGACAGTCAGAGACAGCCTTTTGAAAATATGGTATTATGGTGCTAAGTGAATGGTGAGAAGAGAGTCTGTATATCAGCAGGGAGAAAGGAGTGGAAGAAAGGAGGATGGGCCAGATTTCTGGGGCCACATCAAGAAGAAAGATTAAGAAAAGTGAAGTGAAGTATCATTACAAGGTATAGCAAGACTGTGCTTACAAATAGAGAAAAGTTTCCTCATGATCCCCTGCAAGAGAGCAACGAAGAGTTTTAAGAACAAGTTTGTGACAAATGTTTGAACTGGAATCCTAATTCAAATCCGTCATTCAAATGTCATCGGGCTGCTGTGGCAGGAGGGTGGAGCGGTACAAACAGCAGCCGCAGCTTTGACTCAGAGGTTAACCACCATTTTACAAGCAAGTGTAGCTGGAGAGTTAGAAACGTGTCACTGAGCTTTGTTACTCTCTCCATTTCTTGTTCACTTCAAGGCAACTGAGCTCTCTGGATTTGGGAGGCAGGGTGTTATTATTTGTCTGCATGAAGTATCAAAAAGCTGTTAAATAATCAGGGGGACTGAGTGGGAGCAAATATTGTTTGAGGGGGCCTGACCTTATTTACAGGATCCAAAGCAGCTTAAAGGAGATCGTCATTGATGTGAATTTGTTTGGAGGTTCTTTTGTCTTGCCTTTTGCAAAGAAAGCTTACAACAGGATGTAACCTCATAACCTCCAATTAACCCGTTGCTTTCTTTCATTCAACAATAATTGCTGCCTTTTACTGCTATGATGAAATCAACTTTTGCTGATTTAACTCTTTTTGCAAGACTCAGTAATGAACTCAGAGCCACCTCATTCACAGTTGCTTACAGCAGCCTTGATGTTTCTCCAGCTCAAAGCAACCACACTGAGATGAGGAATGTCCAGGCCTGAGACTGAGCAATATAACCAGTTTAAGAGAACAACAGAAGAGAATGCACAAGCCACTTCAAAGCTTTCTCCTTTGGGACATTCCCTAAAACTGGTGCTAAATGACTGTCTGAGAGGGTCGTAGCTGAAACAATGCAAATGACCAGAATGTTTGATAGAAGAGGAGGCACAAAATCTGGATTAGGGACTACCATTTAACTAGTATCAAACTGGTAGTTTGAGCTGATGGTAGTTTAAACTATTGAACTGGTAATATAAACCTCTCATGAGTGCTAAGCATGGAACTTGAAAATGAATTAAAATGGACAAAGCAGCTGTGCTTTTTTAATGCTTGTTTGGGATGCATGAAAAATTCAACTTACTGTAATGACTGGTTGCTCCCCACACCCCCTCTGGCCCCACCGCGTCTTTGGACACTCTTTGGAGAGCTGGGAAGGTGATACCATGGGAGGAAACATCTCTTCCATCTCTGGAGCAAATGGGAGAAGCAGTGCTGAGCTCTGAACGCTCCCAGCCTCCCTTATGCCACCAGGTGATGAGCGAGCTTCACACCCTCCTCATTTCTGTTTCTTGCTCTTCAGCAGAAGCCTGAAGGAGGGAAGAGGAGTTGGACCGCAGCACTATGCTTTTTTTTTTTTTTTTCTTAAATAGGACATGCCGAGGGTGGAAATTCACATTACATACACGCAAGCGGGAAACAATAATTTTTGTTCACATGATTCAACAGTAAGTGCTCTCTTTATTGTCCTTCATTTGTGTGGTGTTTGTGCTGTGTTGCTCAGCAGCCTTGCAGGGAACGGTTTTGGAATGACGGCGTACTTGGGAGAAGGAGCATATAAAGCAAAGGATACAAGGGAAAGGACAGAGCAAGTGCACAGGTCCACCAAGTTACAAAACTGGTATTTTCCCTTGTTGTTTCATAGCAGAAACTTCTCAAAGCTTGTTTTGCTTTCTTCAAGAGCAGCTTTTCAAGGACATGTTTCAGTTTACTGAAAACATTACAAACCTGACACATGTTTCTGTGCCGACTGGGTGAGGTTGCTTACTGATGCTCAAACGCAAGTGGCAGGGAGGGGAAGGAGCGTGGTTAGCAGGCTGTGCCCCACTTGGAGGAGGCCTCCTGCCCCTCCAGGGGATTCTGTGGCTGGTAGGTTCCTCCTCTGGACCTCTGCTGTGTATACCAGCTGTTAATCTCAGAGATATGGTCATTAAGAAAGCTGGAGTAGAGAAGGGAAAAGAAAAAGCATAAGCAAAGCTGAGTGGCCTTGATAGACTGCTCTGAAAGAGCTACAGTTTAGGGCAGCTTTCAGAAGCACCCTAAGATGTGGGAGAAAATAGCCTCTGGCCCCAGCTGGCCTTGGACAGAGCAGTCGCAGGATGTCTCCTCGCCTTCGTTGCACTGGTATCTACAGCCATTAGGACCCAGAATTTTCTAGGTTTTCTGGAAAGAGATGGCATCAATGATTTAGATGTTGCAATAACGTAGCACTTCTCACATAGCACAGAAACCCAGCTCCCGGAGCACAGGCAGAAATCAGATGAAACATCCTAAAAGAAAACTGTTCAAAGGGCTTAGCTGGTAACTCCCAGCAAATATGAGCATGTGTGAGATGCAGTGATTTATAAGTTGGTCAAGTCCACATAGCACTTCACAGAAATGCGAGCTACATGTCCCTGACAAAGACTGTGTTTCTGTTCCTGGCTTTAAAGTACGTACAAGCAGTGTTTTTCTTCTTTAACCTCATTTTAGAAAATTCTGAATGGATCTGGGTGACTTTCCTTTTTTAAAAACAAATTTAGATGACTATTAAGCATAGAAAATCTCTGTCCAAAGGGATAATTTTAACAATATTGACAAGAGCTCACTCAGAAACTTACGGAGTTTCTATCAACCCTATCCATGATACTACCTGTTAATTACTATTGCTATTGTAACTCCCTTTCTGAAGTCTAATGCCAGCCAGTTATAACAGCTTGATATAAAACTGGCCAAAACACACTCTATTTACAAATCAGTTGCATATGAAAGATTGATGGGGTTTTCCTTATGTTTTCATTGCAATGGCTACTTGAAAAACAGTCTTTGAAAAACATTCCTAGGAAAACCTGCGCTGAAGTAATCTAGACAGCAATTCTGTTGCTTAAAAACCAGTTGTTTCATCCTGATAAGGCAAGCAGTCGAAGGAGCCTCCCACAGTGCTTTTGGGAACCTACACTTGTTGCAATGTTGAAGTGGTCACTAGTTTTGTTCAGTAATAATAATTTTCAAAGGAGATTGATTAGATTAAAAATACTGTTTTATTGATTACAAACATTTTTTGAAAACCTAGAAAAAAGTAGATCACAGGGAAAACAGCTCCTCACTGTAAGAGTGATTTTGCATGGAGGTCACTGGAACACTCTTTGAATTTCTCATTCAAGAGGTCTACAGCCACAAGAGAAGCTACACATAGGCAATAATGTCTACAAGTATAGACATTGGGCATAGTCATACTATGGGCATAGTAGCAATCAGTGCAGCACTACAGCAGCTTAGGCTGCAACTGGAACATTACTCAAAAGGTCCCAGCGCACTGTGCTTATACTTCTGTGGTTTGCCAGGCTTCCTGCCTCTCCCTGTAACACTCAATAAAGGAAGAACTGTAATGGTGACAAAGAATAAAAGTAACATCAGCACTTGCAGATGTTGCAAGTTTGCTTTCTATTGAAAAGGTGATTTAATTTTATCAATATTTTTTGTTCCACATTTTCAGATATTTGATAATATTTGGCTGTCTTGGTCAAACAGGATGCTAATGCGCTGGTTATCTACAACAGATACATGTTAGTTCACATCTATACTCTACTTTGGGTCGAGTCCACATGTGCAATATGAATGTGACCCACGTGAGCCCTAGCAGCTGGGACCCATGGGCAGATGCTCCTTTTCATTCCTAAAGTCGTATTTCTTAAGCATTCCTCATTCTGAAGAGATGGCAACCACCTGTAGTCCCTGAGTTTCATGCATCTCACCTTTGCTTGGCCTTTCCTAGTTTTTATTGTTCAGTTGATAAAAAGTCTCTTGATGCTAAGATACCTGAAATATGTAAATCTTACTGGCAGATTTATGATGTGCCCTTCTTTTCTTTGTCAGTGTTGTCAGCAGCTATAAAGAGCAAAAATTGCATTCAGCACACAGTCTTGTCCTGACTGAATTTATAGCATGAACTCACTATGTTGAAAGAACTTGACTGCAAAGCCAGTGCTGGAAAAAAAATGGTGAGCACCATAAAGAAATCCATGTAGAAACAAATACTTTCTGAGCTGAGCTTGAATAGAAGACAAGAAATAAGGCATGAGGATGCTCACTGAATTACTAGGGAGAAAAAAATGTCCTGACTACATGGTCATTAAAAGAGAGCACCGTCTTTCTTGCCAATAGAGCCAAAGACTTTCTAGAAGGTACAATAGTGTGTGACTAAATAATTTTAACACATGTAAAAGGAAAAAAATGTTAAGACTGCATAAGCAACTTTAAGCAACAAATAATTTTGAATCATTCATTTTGCAGTCTTGATGATGAATCTGCAATCTTGATAATTTTCTGAGAATAAAAGGAATACCCAGCTAGACCATACCGAAATATCTCATCTGGCCCAGCACTCTGTCTCCAGCAATGGCCATGGGAGATGCTGTTAAGGGACATCACGCAAATGGCCACTAGCTATGGTCCATTCCTCTCATGTAATCTCGCATCCAGGATTGCTGGGAGCTGTTGGCAATTGCTGTCCTTCGTCCTACCCATCTCCTCCCTTCCTTCTGCCTTGCATTTGAAAAAATCACATGGATGTTTCCCCTCTCCTGGGATCACCCCACTCCCACTGCTATGGCAAATGGGTGCCTGCCCATGGGTGGGGTGCCACCACTGCTGCCCACCTTCCTCTGCTGGGCTTCATGGCACCTCTGGGTTTCTCCATTGATGCAGGAAGGAGGACTGGCAAACGAGGGCTACAGATATACCATAGCCAGTAGCCCTTCAGACCCAGGCGTCCCCTTGCTTTGTGGCACTGTCCAGGTGATGGGGTCAGGGTGAGCAGGCCAACTCAGCTGAAACTGCCTGCAGTGGTGAAGCAGGGTCCCTGGGGAGGGGGCTACAAGGGACACCCTAAAGTGAGCGCAAGCTGCTCGCAAGGGCAGACGACTCCCTCCCTTGACCCTTCCTCCTCGACTCTTGCCACCCAGGACCCCTAAGCTGAGACCCCTGGCCCAGACCCTGGCAGGCAGTGCAATCCTGTCTTCGGGGCAAGCATAAATTACAAGCCTGAGCCCTCTCTGAAGGGAGAGGCCTCCTCAACACATCTGAGGGGATCCTGACTGTGACCCATAAGAGAGTTCAGCAGGCAGAACCAGCCATGAGGGTAACAGTCAAGCAAGGGGGCAATGCCACTGTGGAATTAGAGGGCACGTTGATGTGTTTCCCCAGGAGTATCTAGACCATTAGTCTAATTCCTTTTTGAACCTGCTGATACTGTCTGCCTCCACAGCCATTGTAGCACCCGTTTCCAGAAGGTCGGTACTGACTGTGCGAAGTACTGTCTTTTTTTTAAGCCAAGTGCCAGTGGCAATGACAATCCTCTAATCTTAGTACCATAAGGCTTGGTGAATAAAAGTTCTACATTCATCTTACTCATTGCATTCAAAATTTTGTAAGCCCCAACAATGTCTTTCTTCTCCCCCACCAGCCACTTTCTCTGTAAACCGAAAAGTTTCAGCCTTTTGTCTCCCTTCACGGGACAGCTGCATCATCATTTAATCATCATTTTGTGTAGTGCACCTGTATCTTGAAGTAAGGGTACCATATAATACTCGAATTGTTCAAACAATACTCTGCACAGGTGCCCCAAGGTTTTATATACTGGCAAAATGATGCTTTCTGTTTTAGTCTCAATCCATTTAGCTACGTCTTCTGGCTTCTACTGCACATTGAAGTGATCCCTTCAGAGAACTGTCAGTGATTAGTCCATGATTTCTTTCTTGAGCTGTAAGTGCCAGTTCTATGTTCAGAATCGTGTAGGCATGGGCTAGATTATTTTCATCTACATGCATTACCTTACATCTACCTACATTGAGATTTATCTGCCTCCTTTTTGCCTACTTTCTCAGTCCTGTGAGATGCGCCTGGAGTTTCTTGTCACAGTCTCTGTTTTCTTTGACCTCTAACCCCAGTCGTAGTCTCCTTTCATATGTGGTCTCATTCCCTCCTCCTCCTTCAAAACAGACACCCCCAGCCTCCCTGTCATTTCCCTGCTTCTGGAGGCTCCTACAGTACAGCTGGCCATGAGCTCCTCCCCAGTGACTGTCATTCCCAGTCTCTCCACTGACCACCTTCTTCAAACAACGTCTTCACCACACCCTCCCTGTATTCTCACCAGTTCCCAGTTTCCTCTTCTCTAATTCTTACACCCATTTCTTCATCTCCCACTCCCTGTATACCCATCTCCTGTCAAACTCTCCCCATGTTGTTTCTTTCTTCCTACAAAAGTGCCTAATACCTGTCTAGACAATCTCCATCTCTTTGAAAAACTTCCTCTCTTTGTCAAGTTCTCTTTCCTACCCACTTTACCTATTTTCTGTTATTCCTTCAAGCTACTGCCCAAAGTATGAACCACTTGCTCCTAATCTAACTTTAACGGGAGTTAGTCCATTTCTCAATCTTATGCTTCATGTCCATCCTGCCTCAGTTCTCCCACTCCCCAGGCATGTCCCTTAGCCTCTTCTCTGAGATGTATCACATCATGCTTCTTTTCTCCACTCCTTTCCCTCTGGCCTGGGTGTAGTCCCTCATGCACTCACGCAGATTGATTTCTGCTGCCTCCTTACCAGCTGCAGGATGAGCACGGACAGCCAAGGAGAGACAGGTTTCCCTCTCTCAGCAGTAGTGTCTAGTTTCATTGTAGGCTAGTAGAGTAAATACAGGGAATGTCCAATTTTCTTCCTAGACTGGAGGGTCCTATTGCTCCGCAGACGACTTCTGTCTGCTGAGCACTAACAGCCGCAAAGCTATGGAGTGTGTTCAGTAAGGCTGAAATCTTCAGAGCTGTAGGTTGCTAAACCTCAGAAGACTCTCCTTAACACTGTATTGTGGAATTTTCCATGTTCTATAAAAGCAGGAATTTGACATTTAACATTTGGCATCATCTCACGATATTTCTCAAATTTATTTCGTAAATGAGCTATCAACACTGAATATTTTATGGTATTTTAGTTTCAAAGTTCCTAATTTCTCATAATGATGAAAACAGGTGGGGCTTGATTAAACAAATTAGAGAATGAGAACAGGAAGCCAAACCTGATGTAAAAAAGAAGAGGGGAAAAGGAGTATTTGAACTAGTAAAGAATTGAGGATACGAGTGGAGAAATTCTGTGTGTGTAGCTTGATCAGAGAAGCAAGATAAAACACAGAAGAGAAATAAGCAAGAATAGGCAGAAACAAAAAATTGTCTAAAAAAGTTACAGAAAAAGGTATCATCATAAAAAAAAACCCCAAACATTTAACATTTCATATAAAGTAGCAGCTGAACATATTAAAGATGGAAAAGAAGGGAGTTTTATTTTAAGATGATGAAAAGAAAAGCAGAAAGAACTGAGGTAAAAAGGAGAAAACCAGAACAGAAAGGTGATGGATATAAAAGGAACATTAATGATTCTGAAGTGTTTCAAAGTATTGCCATAAAGTACACAAGCTGTAACTTTCTGAGAAGCCACCAAAGGACGTGCTTGAAGAGGAAGTGAAGCGTGTGCCTTTGCGGTTAGCTGACCCAGTTAGTGATGGAAATCGACCTGATTTAGTACGCAGGAGATAGATAGATAGGCTTTTATAAATCACTGTCTTAAATATAATCGGTATCTTACACATTTTAACAACATAGCTGTGCCGCCTTTGATGCTTGATTGTGCTTCCTATTGAAGATGGCTTGTTGGGACATTTTTCTTATACATCGTGCTAAGCAAGCCAGTATTTTTTAATAAGTGCTTATTTCACAAAGTCTTTACTAAAAATAATAGACTGTGCTTTCATTAGGTGAAACACTTTATCATAGAATCATAGAATCGTTAAGGTTGGAAAAGACCCTTAAGATCATCGAGTCCAACCGTTAACCTATCACTGCCAAGTCCTTTGTGAAGTCCTTTGACTTATGGATCAGATTCATTGTTCATTTTGAGTAGGTCAGTCTTGAATAAACAGTTGAGCCAATTTCAAATACAAATGTTTTCTTACGTTAATTTTACAAGAAATAGCTGTGAAGGATGGCATCACCCAGTCTGAACCCAGGAGGAGAGCAAAAGTCCGCTCAAAAAGATTCAAAAGCTCTTCCTTTGTATACCACTGAGCATAAAGTCAAAGTTCCATAATTAAAACATAAACTATGGTGGTTATTTTGATCCAGAATTTTCTTCCAGAATTAGAGCAAACCACATTAGGCAATACTTTTAGGTAATTAAATGAGATCATTTTTGTACAGTATAAAATCCAGCTGTTCAGCAGGGAAGGATTGTGTCCAGGCTATAATAGGCACTACTTAAATCATGCCATGACATTGCCAGTACTCAACTGGTTTTGGCTAGACCTTGAAACGTGTAGCTGAAGTGTCTGTCATCATCCCATCCCTTATGCATCCTTTTCCTTCCCCACTTTATGCTTTTCCTCTCTCTTTCATGCCTTAGAGTTAATTAGCCCATACATAACTTATAATTTAGAAATACTTATAAATCCCTTAGAAGTTGGAAATTGTCATTTTCATGGTATAAGTGTATCAAATTATGACCAGCTAAGATTGTTTTGAAGTTTCTTGAGACGGTGTTGGCTCTACCTCTCTGCACTTCTCTCCCTCATTTCCAGGGAATTGGAAAAATACATAACAATAAAGGGATGTGCTGGAGATTCCTGTTTTATCTCCTTGTTTCATGTATGGCAGGGAAAAAGAGAAGATGCTGCCAAACCGTCTTCCTCTGTTTTCAAGTTCTGCATATTTTTAGATTTGAACAATAGCATTCGACATGAGATCAGTTCTCTAGCTGCCTAAAAATTGCCAGTGTGCCTAAATATTTCACAAATTCTCACAACATTCACATCTCTTATGGGTATTTCTTTAGTCCTCTTACAGCTTCAGAATTGGGAAAGTGGCTCAGTGCTCCTTGTCCCCTCATGCTCCACATCTCTGCCTCAACGAGGAGGCCTGGAGGTGCCCCCAAGTTGCCAGCTGAGGAGCACTCCCAGGCACATCTTTGCTCCTTAGTGCTGCTGCCTCCATTAGGGCGTGGATCAACTCACCCTTCCCCATAACCTGCTTCAGCCTTGTGAGAGAAACAGAGGCCGCCTATGAAATACTGCATCTAACTGATGAGAATTTTTGCACCTTCTAGCAGGTATTTGTATACACACCCTAAGAAGCTGAGCAAAAATCTCTGCTGTTCATTGACAGCCCAATACTGGCAAAGTTGACAACGCCTAGACTGGCTAATAAGGTCATCATACCCTTTATGAAGGCTACAAAGAATGAACTTACCGTACATGAGACGCAGATTGCACTTTATGTTGCTCCAGGTGGATGCCGGTGTAATTAATGGTGTGGAGTTTGGGGGTGGGGCTACATTAGCAGTGTAGCACACAGCACGAATTCTTTTTAGATGGAAAAACTTTTCTTCATCCCTACTTGGGAGTTACAGCTTTTTCCAACCAAAGGAGCATCGTATTGCAGGCTTCAAAGCTGCATTTCTTACCTTTTGCCATGTTCTTGCCCTGCCCCTTTATCTTTTCTGCCATAAGAAAATACAGCTTTCTCAACAAAATTGAAAACTACTCCATAGACCTGCATCCCCGTGACTGTTCACTCAACTCCTGCTCAGATTTTTACTAACACACAGCTCACGCTAAGGCCTGATGTATGCTGGGAGCAGCACCACTAGGTCGAAGCGAGGGCAACACGTAGGCAGGACACGGTGGCCAGGAAGGGCTAAAGGTCATTATGCAGCCACTGTCACCTGCAGCTTGCTGTGTCCTGCGGCCATCAGCCTTGAATACTGATTGCCTGGCAGTTTCTTCAGAATCCAATAACTCATGGAAACTGTATAGACCAGACTTCCAAGCTGGAAGGTATAAATATGTCAACTTACCCCAAAAAAGTTTTTGAAGCAGATCCAACAGCAGTTGGACTGCTCAGGCTTTCGTGCTTCCCGGTGTGATACAGGGGACATCCACACCATCACGGAGGAGGAAGGATGAGCATTCTCACCATCGGCCAGGTAACTGATTTGCTCATAGGTGCACGAGTAATGAGTTGTGAGTTATGAATTAGAGAACTTGTGAGTTAGTTAGAAACATCACGAATTAAGTGACGAATAAGTGAATTCACATGTAGACTAGTCTGCACAAAGGGGAATGAGGCTTGTTTGTTGGGTTTGTTTCTTTTCTTTCCTAATGTTCATAGAATAAAGTTTAACTTACAGAGTACATTATCCTGTGAATTTGAGAGGTCCAGATCAACCGTGACAATCCCCAGTTATCTTAGTACAAATAAATGAATGGGCCAGAGAACCGGTTGTCTGAGGTCTTGCTCCATGTGGCTAAAGGTGTCCTCAAAAGGGTGTCCTCAGCTTCACTTCTGACTGGGAAAAGTCCCTAGCCTGGGCTAGTCCCTGTACCACAGCAGGTATTTCCCAGCAGAGTGCTAGCTGGCACAAGCCAGAAGTGTGCCAGGGAGCGTGCAGGTAGAAAGGACAGTTGTGGGACAGCGCTTGTGCCTCTGCCGTGAACCACTTTCATTCATGAGCACATATGTGGGCTCCCTATCTCAAAAGGGATTTCTGAACACCACCAGATAACCTTTCGAACAAAGGCTTTTACCTGAAATTCTTCCATATATGACAGAATGAAAAATAAAGAGCAATAGGCGTGTACTGAATTTTTAAGATGTTTCTGGTTTTCTTTTTGAAGTTTGTTGATGCACGTCCAAAGGATTTTTAGAGGCTGATAAGCCATAGCAGCTGAAGGTACGGCCGTGCCCTTATTGCTATGAGCAGCAACTACACTCTGTGTTGTGCCGGTAGAGAAAGTAACAAACAGAAAAATGCAGTAGGCAACAAAAATCAAAATAATAACCCCCGTGTGTTTCTTACAGGCTGGTAATGAACCAGAAGTCAGGTCACGCTGCAGCCTGTTAAAAAATGGAGCGGGAAGGGAGTAATTTGGCTTAATATGAAAAATGTCAGGAAGTGATAAAACTCCTGACGTCCCCCTCATCCCCTGCCAAGAGCTTCGTACATCTTAAACAAGCACACACAGAGCATGAAAAAGACTTACTTGTTTGTGCTCCTTGAAGAGGAGGAATTTAGAAATAAACCATTATCAATTAAGTTTTGAGTAATACACCAAATACTTTTGCTCTGCACGTGATGTAATCTAATTCCCAAGTAAGCGGATTTCTTCCTCATTAAAATTGTGAGAAAAAACCCAAAGCAAAACCAATGAATCCCTTTCCCAAACAGATGGAAGAAATCTCATCGTTCCTGGTCTGCTTCCACAGCCAGAGAGTACACTAGTCTGATATTTTAATACGTTTGAATGAGATGCTGTGTACAAAGCTGCCTCTGCAATATCAAAACTTTAACGTGGCATGCACATACAGCAGAAATAGCAAGTCCAAATCTGTAACAAACAGAGGCACTCCAGATGATACTGTATCTTGACTGACCTTGATTACCCCAGTTAGATGATGAAACAGCTATCTGAAATGAGTCACTGGACTGTCTTGAGTTACTGCTTGAGACCAGCAAAATAAATCAAAGTTGGAGAACTTTGAATCATCTTAATGGAGGAATACTATAGAAGTGAAAGTCAGAAATAATGAATAATTTATGGTCATCTTTTTTTACTTCACTGATTAAAACACCTACAGAGGTAATCATGAAATCCTGTACATTAACTATGTGAGCCATGGGACTATATTGTGTGATAGCATTATCTCATCTGAAATAACATCTGCTTTTAATTGCATCCCTGTACATAGCTATGAATTGAAAGTTTTCTTCTTTTTAAATTTATGTCTATATTTTGAAAAGAAACTTCTATTAACACAGAGCTAATACAAGTTACAATATAAATGAATGAATTACAAATTATAATATGAATTTTTGCATATACAGGACAAGCTCATGAACCATTCCCTTATTTTTCTTGTTGAGTCTAACAATTTGAAGACATTCAGCATAACAAGCTTTTTTTTTTTTTAAATATCTTTTAATGATCATTGTCCTGCTGATCAGAATCAGAACCTAATCCTTGTAAAATGGCTTATTCACTAACCTCATAACTTTTTCTACATTTTCACATTGGTTTTGCCTCTTTCTTACCCTTTTGATTGAGATTTACGTGATACACCATACTTGAAATCTGACTTCAGTTCCAGTTCATTGCCTGCAGTGCAGTACTGTGAAGCTTTGTTGAGTATTCAACTAAAAACATCTTTATCTTAATTTTAGAAAGGAAGATAATATGAATGTCATGCAAGAAGGTTTAAAGTTAAATTGCTGGTATTCCCAAGAACAAATGTTAGGTGTGACCAGTGCTCAAGCCTCCCAGAATGCGGAGTATATGGTTTCTATCTGCCTTTGTTTTAAAATCAAACAAAAAGGATGGCTTGGGACCTTTCTTGGCTAGAGAAGTCCTTTTGGAAAAGGTTCAGGCATCTCCAGGTACCCTCCGTTAAACTGTGCAATATTTCTACACAGCCTGAGCTCAGACTGAGCTTGAAGTACTTGTAAGATGCAAGAACGATGTCAGCATCTCCTCCGAGTCCGGTGCATTCCCAAGAGCCCTCAGCCAGGCACAGAGCAAACTCAGCTACCTACTGCTACGGGCAAACTCCCCTGCCTTAAGCACAGTAGTTCTGTGTAAGTCTTTACAGGCTCAGCCAGAAATGTCATTTTCCCAAGAACAAAACTATTTCGGCATCTTTCAAAGACTCCGAGTTCCAGTCCATCAGTTGATTTGAACACTGCAAAGTAAACTGTGTCTCTCTAATTAGATGTATTTTTAACAAAAGCTTATAATACATAAACAGAAAACCATAGCAATAATACAGGTTTTAATATATAGTTTACATATTGAACTGTATATTTAAATACAGCCTAAGAAAGATTTACAGGGAAAAAACATATCAGATCATTTTAAGCACTTTTTTTTTTTTTTTAATCTGCCCCATTTATTCCATTTCCTGTGACACTCTGTTTCAGACTTATTTCGCAGTTTCCTTGCTAAAGGTTAAAAATAACTCAAGGTGATGACTAGACTCCCTGTGATTACACAGGGGAGAGAGAGGCTCTGAAAGAGCACTGGCAGGCAGGCAGCCTTCTGGCCTTTGGAAGAAAACAGTAATCTCAAGAAGTGGAAGTACAGAGTGTACAGTCACTTCAGGACTTGCAGGGCTTGCATCTCTGCCCCCACGCCTGCGAATCCAGGTGAACTGAAGAACTAACAAAATCCCAGAAAAAACCCTATTGAACATTAGCAGAGAATTCTGTGGGGCGCTACGCTTTTCATTTTGCAACACTCCATCTCATTTCTTTTCCTTCATATCTTAAGTACATTTAGTACTTCATCTGATCTCTTCTGACTTCATCCAAAGATTCAGGGTTTTTCTTCTGAAAACACTGGGACATCATTCAGCAAAAAGAAGCCCTTTGCTGCTCTGCCATGCCCACGGATTCCCTAGAGCCTGCACGCGTGGGTATTGCTCACAGAAGCCCCCACTGAAGAAGAGAGTGAAGGAGAATTGTTTTTATGCTGTGTTCAGCTTCTTTCCCTTTTTAAGTTGACCTTTGAACACTTTTTCTATCCTAGCTAAAACCTCATGGTTTTAGTCTCTTCCTCCCCCAGACTTTGTTCAGGGTTCAGATTTGGAGTTTCTTCTTGGACAGCATGTGCTTGAAGTTCTCTGTTTATTCATCCGTGGAGCTCTTCCACCCTCTTTCACAATCCTGGTTCTGCAGCGTATGAACTGCACAGGAGAATACATTCACAGCCTACACAGTGGGAGCGCTTGGTGCTTAGGCGTCCTTAAGGGCTCTCTTTCGTTCTGCCTCCAGTTCCAGCAGGATATATACACTTGCAAGAGCATCATAGCATCCCTCCCACGTTCTGTTAACACCCCGTGCCTTCAAATCCCTGTCTGCTGAATGTCCCTGTGGTCACAACGTCTCTGACCCCTGCCAGCTGTCCGCCCCAAGCCTAGAAGCCTTACTGAATGGCGGACTCTGGGACTCAACCTTGTCCCTTTTTGTAGCTCTTGTATTTTACCCATTTTTGGCAGAGCCTGAGCACAGAAAACTACTTTCTGCAGTCCCATGGTTCTGTGCCCTACGTTACATCTCTTCTTCAGAAAAGAGAGCTGGGACAGAGAGGTAGACTCTTAAAAGAACTCTGCAAGAAAATGTAGCAAACACTATAGTCATGCTTTCAACTGTGTGGTCATATGCCATGCAGCAGGTAGAAACTGTTGCAGAAGCAGCAAGGCATAAAATATGTGGCAACAGCTCATGGAGCTCAGACTGTTAAGAAGCAATCACAAAATCTATGCAGGTAACAAGGTGGAGGTGTCTGTCTTGGAAGGTCAACGGTAGGATGTTTGTCATCCTTAGGGATGTGAGTCAGCCTTAGGGATGTTTGATGTCTACAGGCCACTGTACAGATTTTCTTAGACAAGCAGACAGACTCAGTATCCCTTCTCTAATATATCTCCCTGCCAGGTGTCAGCTCTGTAGAAACAGAAGATAGTAAGTCAGGTCAACAGTGCTGTCTGGAGCCATCAGTTCCTGCAATAGATACTCTCTCTGTCTTTTGCAGGAAATGCCTCTAGCTCTTAGGATGCCAAATCCTACTGGATTAAGGCGGACCATTTGTTCTGCCTTTTCTGTGTTCTGCAGCCAATTCCTGGTGAGTCTGACAACAGTTTCAGTGCTGCAGGCATTCTAGTTTTCTGCTTTCAACAAAATACTACTAGATGACAACCTGTGCTTTTGCACCTGCTGTTCCGCAACACAGCATTGTTGAGCAGTCTTGTTTCACAGGCTTGCAAAAGATGCTTTCCTGTTTTGATGCAATTTTCTCTGAGCCCACTGGGTCAAAATAGTGATTAGTAGTAGTGACCGGTCTAAAGCTCTGCTTTCCCGCAAATTGTTCAAGCACAACGACCATCAAACGTCAGCTAATTTTTAAGAAGTTATATAGCAGATACGGAGCATATAATGAAATTAAAACTGGAATGCACAACCACATTTAATCTATAGTTCAAGAATAAATCTAATAAACTATCTAATAAAACTCACTGAAAGAGGATTTGGAGCTGTGAGTAAGAACAGTTTCCTACGCAAAGCACTCTGCGGTCAGGAAATAAGACTTTATTTGCAAAACATGAACAAACAGAAGTGCATCAAAGATATCTGAGTCCATCATCAATCTCTCCTCCAGATAGAGACAACCCACAGGATGCTGAATTTTGGTTAACCAAGTAGGTCAAAAAAGCAACACAAGTGGGAGGTTGTACAGGTTATTTTTGGACTTTCAAGAGATAAAGTGATCTTAAGTCCCCCCCAAACTGGAATGGAAAATGGAACTGGAAACACCATGAGGTGGCTCAAACACTACCATCATTCTGTGCTCCGTATTCCAATGGGGATGGCAGCATTTCTTTCTGCACATAGCTTTTATAACATAGAATTTCATAAGGTAAAGACACTACAGTAAGGAAGGGGACCACATAAGCCACAGAAAGAAAAAAAAAAAAGTTTGTTGGAACAGAAACTCTTTTGCACAACATGGCAACTGAGAGCACACTATAGCCGTAAGCATTTAAAGTTTCCTGAGCAATGTGGGCTGAGTCTCGTGGAGAAGACCACAATTTGTGAAAATTATTTTAAACCTAGCTTCCAACCACTTTTGTCTTCCCCCTGCCTCCCATTATTGTTTTACCTTGGTTTTGTGAAGATCCGTACAGCTTATTGCCTCTAGCCCTGAGGTTTCAGCACCCAAGAGCTGAGTGGGTCCCTGTGGTCCAGCTGCAGGCCCCAGCCATGCTTTGAACTCATATCAGGTAGACACCCCAGTACACGGTATGGACCCCTCATCCCTTGTTTTCGATGGAAAATAAACCTCACTTTTGAGGGCTACGTCCTTTATTCAGATTCACAACACGAATGCCTAGAAATCCAGAACTAAAGGAAGTGACACAGCATGTGCCTACTTTGAGTCTAGAGAGAGGCTGAAAAGGTTAGCTAGTTAAGAGTTCAGGTAGTTGGCGAAATTGTGGTTATTATACTACGTGAAGTAGTTTACAATTTCACCCTTACCATGGATAACTTGATGGGGACTGAGAACCAGAACACAGAGTTTTAATTGCTTGTGAGATTGAACGCGTATCGGCAGTATCATGGGATTGTTCTGTACATTTTATTAACACAGCTGCAAGGTTATGCTACAGTGACAATTTAAACATAGTAATGTGTTTATAGTTAAAGGAAAACAGAGAGTAAATCTGAGCTGACAGAAGGTGAGCTATGTGAACTCATGCAGCCCTGCAGCTCTGGGCTATCTGGTGCGCGACTTGGGGTTTAAAATGGTGCAGTTAACGTCAAATCTTTCCCACAACATGGTTTCCGTAACACCCGTTGGTCAGCCTGTCCAACATCTATGAAAGACCATGAGTCTCTTGCATCTTTTGCTCACTGGGGTGCTGTTTCTAATTTTAGAAAGACGACTTGACTCAGCTCTTGTTTGGTTTTCACTGTGCAGATGTACAAAAACCCCATTAACAGCTTCCATGTGTTTGTTTGGAGTGGAAAAGGACCTGGTCAGCAGCTGTCATCGGGTGATAATTTTACCCCAGCAGATACCAGGGGTATATCTGGTATCATTCTCACTGTTCGTGTGTTTATCAGGTATTCATACCTCAGTATGGTAGACTATCTTGAGTCTGCCTTTCCCCGTTTACAAGTCACGCACATTCATTTAAGCCAATTAGCTGTATATTCCTGTTATAATGCTGTCAGTGATGAGAAATCACTCGAGAACATAAATTCAATTGTATATCTATATTTACAGCTCGCAGATTTCATCCCAAGTCTATGATGTGGAGGAGAACTCTACTGTCTTCCAACAGCTCTGGTTTAGCTCCTAACCAGGAGTCAGAGGACATCATAAAAAGCTTGTCAGCTTAGAAACACTCACAAAAATGTCAAATGTTGGACTAACATTACCTAATGCAAAGCTCATTTTATCACAAGCAGAACAGGACCTATATCTTCACTTCATTGCTTTTTTCTTATGTGACAGGTCTAACTTCTAGTGAAAAATGCAGAGCTGTGGCTGGTCCTTTAAAATAAGGTAATGACCAAATCCATGACAAAAGCCCTTTCATTTGATAAGATTAAAATGCCCTATGCACAAACTTGTGCAGTCCAGATATGGAAGCATGCAGGCACCACACTGTCTCGCTTTTGTGGCTCCTAAAAATTACTGCTGTGTTTGGGGAAGAGCCAAGGCAGAAGAGAAAGCACTGTTCAGATGATAATCCCTTCATTATGCTGCATCATTTACTGCTTGTATCCTTTAGGACGTCCAAAGAGGAAACTAAGCCAGCCATGTCTCTAAGGAGCCCCAGAAGACGGCAGACCATAAGACTTTGTTATGTTATGATAACCAGGAAGCAGCACATGACGTTGTTTTAACCTCATTCTCTTGCTTGTCCACTGAATAACTGAGCGAGGGTCTCTTTTAGGCACAGACTCGTGGCATTAATATTTAATGTAGATTTGAAACCTTTTCATATCTTCTCTCCACTGTGCTGCCTTCCCACTCTCCTTTATGTTGATATGCACGGACAGGGCTTTAGCTGATCTCATGCTGATTCTGTATCTGTTTCTAGTGAAGCTAATCCTCATTTTTTCCAGCAGTCACTAGTTAAATCGTTGACCTGCATTTGTTCTGCATAGTAGCTTATGTGTTAACAAAATAGAAGCATTTAAAATTTTTCACTTGCTAGAGACAATGTGGCAGAAGAAGACATATAAAGCCAAATCTAGGGCCCATACAGCCCATGAGACAACCTCTTGTCTCTGACTATGGCCAGCTGCAGGTACTTGTAAAAATATTAGCTGAACAAGGCTAATGAGAGTTTGTCTGTATTTGTTCTACTCTCCTGTTTCGCAGTAATAGCATTTCAGACATCCCGTTAGCAAAAGGTCATGCCCATACTCAGTAGTTACTAATTAACTTTCCCTGCATAGCTCTGTCTAGTCCCTTTTTAAACTTCTTATCTTTCTTGCCTCCACAACATCCCATGGAAATGACTTGCACATTAATCATTAAACACTAACTGCACGCTGTGATTAAAAAGGAACACTCCGCTGCTTTTTCTTAATCTGCCACTCAATAATTTAGCTAGGCACCCTTCTCTCTGAGTATGTGAGAAAGAACGAACGCATCTTTCCCTGCTCACTTTCTCCATTACCGTTCATGACTCAGGATCCTCTCAGCATTTCCAAGCTGAAGAGCCTTCTACCAAACTATATCCTTTGATTCAACCACCTAACGTTATTTGATGTACCTAACCCTACATTGAATCTTGACCTTTTTGGTGCCATTCTCCATTCCTTTCCTAACAACACCAGATAGCCCATCCGGCAGACTGAGACAGACATCACTGAGCCGATGCTTTCAGAGAACTAGCCACAGTGATATCAATGTGCCTTTCCTGAACACAGACAGTGAAAGAAGAGCCGGCTGTTGGTACAGCTAATACTGGTTTTCCACAGGCACAAAAAGGTTTTGTATTTTTCTACACTAAATTTAAATGCCTCCTTTTATCAGACAGTTCTGTGAGAAGATTTAATAAGACCCTCCCATAGCTCTTACAGCATGTTTTAATGTGTTTGACCAGCCTAAATAATTCTGTAGCACACACAAGGTCTGTCACCTCACCTTTTCGAGAGCAACAAGCTAAAAGTCCCAGCACAGATGTGAGTAGGACCCCCCTGAGAGCTCTCCTGGCAGGTTAGCAGCACCAGTGACCTGAACCACTATAAGTCAGACAGTGTGATATACCATCATTTTTTACTTAACAGCACTCAAAGGAAATTGCAGACTAAAGTGCTCCTATTAACAGTGGGAGGGAAAGAGGATGCCGGTCTCTTCTCTCCCTTGTGGGAGTCTGGTGCTATCATTCAAGATTAAGAAAAGTGGTTCCAGGCTAGAAGTGATAGGACTCTGCAGCTTATCTTAGGTTCAGATGGACACCAACCCCCTGTTACTCTACAGATGATGGATGAAATTCTTGCTAGACAGAAGAAAAAAGGGGATAACATGCAATATCGGAAGCATCACAGAGATCGCATTCCCATGGCATTTCTGGAGCTCAGTGATCAACATGATAATTAAGCCGTTCTGGTGTGAATTGCATTCATCCTGCAGCTGACTCATATAAAAGTGCCAGGTTTGATGTTGCAAGAAGCACCAGTGTTTCACACTGCGACATGCTGAAGCTGCTCCTGGTCTGTGCCAGCGATGTTCCAGCTATTACAATCCATGAATGAATTCTCAGACTGAAGAGGCCAAGTGAGTTGTGAAAACATTGCTCTTTCTTATTGCCTTATCAGTACAGACTGAGAGGAAATCCAAAAAGATCTGTGGCAAGCCACGTGTTCCAATAATTCCTTGAACTTGGCTGTGAACTGGAAGAGCAACCACCAGAGAATTATCTGAATTAGTTCAAAAGGCATGTGGACTCTTGCTCCAAAATCCAAAGAATTTGTGAGGAAACAAAAAACATCTTTTTGGCGAAGATACCAAAGAGCTGGATATTTCTTTTCTCAGCACATTGGGTTGAAGATTAAATCTTCTCGAGTTTTTCACCAGAAAGCCTAAAGAACATCCTAGCTCCTGAAGAAAAGCCAAAACTGCAGTGGTGAGAGAGATTCAACCTCACACTTCACTTGCTTTGGGACAAAGAATTCAGCCCAGCTTTCCCATGTCCCAGGCAAAGGTTCTTCCTGGAAATTATTTTGGCCAAAATTAATCCATTTTTTAAAGGATTTTAGGTGTTAATAAATTGGCATTTTCCAGTGACTAAAGCTTGAATCAAGAAAACTCTGTTCTTCTCCAGTTACACTGGCTTCTCCCATAGTGAAGAAAAACTTGCTATCTTATTTTATGAAGTTGCCTAATTAAGTAATTTCCTTTCTCTCTTTAATTTTTAAAGCACTTGCAGTCAAAACAGCTTCAATTTGAGCCTGACTGTACCAATATTTACTCATTGCACTACATACATAGCCAAAAATGATCCTAACTGCTTAAGCACTGACGCCAGCTTCTGCCTTTGCAGAGCCTGTTAAAACAAAAAAATCCTCTCTGTGTTTTTACCATTTATTTCATTTGACAGTGGCATACAGAAGAGAAAAAATGTACTGAGGGCTGATCTGCTCCTTCCAATATGAATTATCAGTACCTTAAATGAGCCACAACAAAACCAAAGCTCTGGTTTGCAGTACACAACCCATGTTATGGCAGGTACAGCCTACCTGGAGCAGCAATCGCCTGTCCTTAAGGAAGAAATCTTTCGTTCTCTTGCTTAGCTACAACCTTCGTGTAGTAGGAACTTAACAGTTAAATATTTCAAGGGCTGATAAGGAAAAGTGGGAACCTGCCAAACCCACATTTATGGGAACGTAAGTCAAGTGAAGGTTTGCTTTTCTGCAATCTTATTATCACATATCCCGTTCATACTCTTAATCTGCCAACAGGACAATTCTCATTGTGCCTATGCATGCAGGATAAGAGCCTGAAGTTAGTGGGAGCTTTGCCTTTATCTTGAGTGGGAATAGGATTGTACCCCATTGTATCCCTCAAGCATCATTCATCCCTAAAAACTGTATGCTCCATTCAAGTTCAATGTGGCATCTGCTCACATGTCATACCAGCGACTGGGAGCAAGATTTGCTTTCCGGTAGCTGACTGCGTATGCTAATTATTGAGACAAGACCTTTAGACCCCTCCCACGCAAGAACTGCTTCAGCAAGCTGTTCTGCAGCATGAGTCCTATTTGTTCTGAGCCTTTTGTGCAAGAGTTTTGGGCAAATGGATTTACTGGAAAAGGCATCTGCAAGGCTTTGTTATAATTCTCAGAAACAGTTGTTTAAGGGAGGAGCTGTCACATGTCACAACCAAGTGCTCTTTAGGAAAATTCCCCCCCAAAATGTTACTTGTTTTTTTTCCTTCACTTTTGAAAGCCAGGCTCATTGCACAGTGCCTTTTCACACTGGAAAGCGCTATGTATCCCAGTGAAGTGTGCGTGCCTTTCACGCAGCTTCTTTTACTTACGGACTTGATCTGTTTCTGACTAAAGTTATTGGAAAGGCTCCCATCACCTGCAGGGAGATGGCGATGGAAAACTGGAGAATGACTGGAATTTTAAAATGAGCTTGAAGAGACCCAGAAATATGTCTATCTGTATAAAGGCAAATCGGGGGGGGGTTTGCTTCATATTCTGTGAAGTACTGAAGGCAACCCTGATGCCGCTTGGGATACTAATGCAGCAGAAATAATGAGTAACTGTGAGACCGCTCGAGTGCAATTACTAGTGTATATAGGTTTTGTGTATCTGCAGCCCACAATGCCAATCCACAATTGCTCTTGAGAATCTCACGCTCAGCTGGAAACGTGTGCACAGTTTGTGCTGAAGACATTTCCACTGGTTTTTGGGAAGCCGAAATTCTCAGCCCTTATTCACTGCATGTCTTTCCTGACCTGGGTCTTTTAAAGCACTTTCACTTCTGCGTTCAAGTTATCCACTGAGCTCGTATACCCATTGAGTCCTTAATCTGAAGAGCAGTGGCATTGAAGCTGGGACAGTACTAAGGAAAAAAACCCTTAGAGGGCTAATTGAAAACCTATAGTTATCCATACTCTGATCGTGCTCCCGCCAGCCAGTCTTCCCTTCCTCCAGGCATTGCCTCTTTCCAGAATCACAGCTCTGGGCATAAGTTTCTAAACTTTTGTTTCATTCCACATTAAATCCTGTTTTGCTTTTGGACAGGGCTGGTTTTATTCTGCCTAGCCACATCTAGCACAGTTTCAACAGTACCATCCCAAAAGTATTTAATTAGGTACTACTACCAAAGCTGTCAAAGTGGCGTGTCCCTGTCTCAGAGCCTTCAAAAGTAATGCAGCTTCTGAAAAAAAACCATCCCAAGAGGCTTCCGAGCTGTGCCGGGACAGGGTAGAGCAGTGCTTGAATGACAGGCACATTTTGGTCAACAGCAATCAGCAGACTAGGGATGAACTGAAAGGGCAGCTGGGTGCACTTCGGAATAGAGGCAAGCTGTCAGAAATGAAGAAAGAGCTTCTCATCTCAGTGTGTTTCAGGTTTGAGCCAATTAGTCTCAGGCCAAATTCCCACTGAACAGTTAGTCTTCAGCCAAGTTACTACCGAACAATCTTTCTGCATGACATCTTATGTCACAGTTCTATTTTTTTAAGAGAAAACTTGATGAAAACTCTGGGATCTTCCCCAGCACACTCCATTGCCATCTGCATCGCCTAGGCAAAAGCTGCTCCGTGCTCTCACACCTTGTTCTTTCCACTGCCGCTGGCAGGGACAGCATCGCACCACACTCAGCTGCTAATCACTGCAAATTTCACCCAACCTTTGACTAATCCTTAGAGGCATTTCAGCCCCGTGTAACCCAACCCGGCTGGATGCCAAGCTGTGTACTTGCAGCTGGTCTCTTTATGGTATGTTCAGCAAGGGTGCGCAGGGAAAGTGTATGCAGACAGGAGGAGGTTTCGCTCTCCCTGGAGGCTCCATCTCCTGTTTTCCCATTACAGGGCTTTTCCAGAACAGCTTCTTTCGGCCCCTCAGTCCCATGTGCCAGTTGTAGACACAGCATTTCTCTCCGTGTGCAGGCGGGAGCTCATGGTTTGTACCATCTGCAGCTTTACCACCACAGGCCAACTTCTGTCACTCGACCCTTTGCGGAAGGGTGGCGGCAAGAGGAGGAAAAGTTCTTCTTCCTTATGGCATTGTAATTGTGTTTATCCCCAGAACATACCTTGCGTTTCTTCCAGCTGATTTTCAACTTTGGCATGTAAAAGTCCCATAAATCAACTAAACATGATAAATAAAAAAGGAAAAAAAATTGAATTTCATTAAAGGAGTTTGCTTTACTATTAGCTTTATTAGGAAAAGTTCCTGCAATGATCTGAATAGCAAAGATATATCTTATGGCAATGTAACCATTAGAAAGCTGCACAATGGCTGTGACCTTGTAGTTCTGAACTATGAATTTCAGTTCTATTTTTTTTAAACCATTTTTTATTGCTTTTTCTTTTTCATTTCTTCCAAGTAATATCAGGGGATTTACAGTACCTGTAACTGAAAATGCAAATGTGCTTATTTGAGACTGGTTACAAAATTACAGGAGGACAATCAGAAGCCAAATTCAATAGAAAAGCCTTGAGCAACTTTTGCAGGCTGCATGATCGATAGAAGTGTCGGTGTCAATAACCTTACCTGTTTGTTAACTAGCTGCTGACGTCCAAATTCCTGCAGCCAAAATAACCACTGTGTAAGTCAGTCACGCAAGAAACAAACAGTAAAGGAAAGAAACGACAGTGTTTCCCTGGCTAAAACAAATAACACAGGGTGGAAGCTTATACAGAAAGAAAAAAAAAAAGGCAAAAGGAAATGTTAAATAAAGGTTCTTTTGGAAATGCAAAATCACAAAGTTAATTATATAGCTATATTGTTATTGATCTGTGAATCTGAATTTAAATTGAATTATATGTTTATATAAAATGTGTATTTGTGTCCACAGACTTAGAAAGGTAGCATGCGGAAGAGGTGCTAAGGTTAATTTTGCATGCTGCTATTTGTAAAGGTCACTGGAGGCTTCCAAAGAAAACCTCTCAGATTTTATGCCATACTGAGTTCAAACATTCAGCAATGAAACGCAGCCTCAGAGTACCGAAAGTACATCTGGTATTTCCATGAAGTTCAACCACATATCTGTCCCTAGCTAGAACTGACGGGAAGACTTGGGCTGCTGGAAGGTACTCGGCTCTCCTTTACAGGTTGAGTCTGTTTTTTGCTCACTTAAGCTTCTCTTTTTAAGAACTGTTTCCAGCATGCTCCAGAACAAGCTCCAATGCATTAATGGGGTGTCGTGGTTTAACCCCAGCCAGCAACTAAGCACCACCCAGCCGCTCGCTCACTCCCCCCCGGTGGGATGGGGGAGAGAATCGGAAGAGTAAAAGTGAGAAAACTCATGGGTTGAGATGAAGACAGTTTAATAGGTAAAGCAAAAGCCGCACGCACAAGCAAAGCAAAGCAAGGAATTCATTCACTACTTCCCATTGGCAGGCAGGTGTTCAGCCATCCCCAGGAAAGCAGGGCTCCATCACGCGTAACGGTTACTTGGGAAGGCAAACGCCATCACTCCAAACGTCCCCCCCTTCCTTCTTCTTCCCCCAGCTTATATACTGAGCATGATGTCATATGGTATGCACTAGCCCTTTGGCCAGTCTGGGTCAGCTGTCCTAGCTATGCTCCCTCCCAGCTTCTTATGCACCTGGCAGAGCACAAGAAGCTGAAAAGTCCTTGACTAGTGTAAACTCTACTCAGCAAGAACCAAAACATCAGTGTCTTATCAACATTATTCTCATCCTAAATCCAAAACACAGCACTCTACCAGCTACTAAGAAGAAAATTAACTCTATCCCAGCTGAAACCAGGACATGGGGTAACAAAGAATCAAAATTTTCTCTACTTCAGTGAACACAGAGAAAAGGTTAACTCTGAAGTAGTCCACAAAAACTCTGATAAAGCTGTTGGAACTACTACAGGTCCTGTTAAAGAAGGACCTGACATGTTAAACTGATGCATGGGTACATTGCTGCCTGGGGGAAGAGGGAAAGACTCCACAAACCCTTGCACAGGACCTTGGAGGAAAAAGCTGGGACGTAGCTTGAGGGGACTTCACAAGGTCATCTAATCTGTGCTTTTGTCCTGAAGTATGGCTGGTAGATCTGCAACATCCTAATGGATATTTAACATACTCATAAAGATGTCATAGTCCCCCCCATCATAGTCTATTTCTGTGCTTAAACTAGAAAAACTTTCTTCAGCTGAAGAGTTTTTCCTAATGTGGAACTACGTTTCCCTAATATAGTACATAAATGTTTATTTTCCCATGCAAAACTGAAGAGATTACTGCTTGTCCTAGTCCAGTGAACATGGAAAACAACTGTCTGCAATCTTCTTGCCATTTTGGAAGTCTGTTATTGTGTTACCAGTATTCCCTTAGTCTTCTCTTATATAAACAAACTCAGTTTTTAAAATTTATTCCCAGAAAATCATATTTTCCAAAACTCTTCTTCCTGGATCTCTGTTCTGGATTCTCTCCAATTTATGCGAATCTTTCTCAAAATGTGATTCCAAAACTCGATAAAGTTTGAATGCCAGATAAGGTCTTCCCAATAAGGATAGAGTAAATACCTCTCATGTTACATGAAAAAGAACTCTGTTAGTACATGACAATACAAATTGTCTTTGTTGCAACCGCTTTTCATTATTGACTAACTCAATTTCTGGTTGACTTTGTTTTCCACGTGCCTTGCAGAGCTGCTATTGCCTAATCAGTTCCCCAAATACCACTGAATTTTTTTCCTAGTATTTTCTTTCTTGGATTTATGCTCATCAGTTTTGTACCATCACCCCAACATACCAGACTCACTTTGACCTTTGCTGTTTGTCTTCAAAGTGCTTCCACCCTTTCTTACTGTAATTTGAAGTATAAATTCATTAAACTATTCCCTAGTCCATCACCAACATTGTTAACCTAAATGATTAGATTAGGTAGAGTCAAACCATTTCCAGGAATTAAATTTGCAACATTGCCTTGAAGTATCCCCGTTTCACAGAAATCCATTGTTGACTACTCCATGAGTAGCTTTCAAACTAGCTGAGCATCAACCTTACATTCCCATCATCATCACATTTCCCTAGTTTACTTATGGCACTCCTCAAAACCCTTACTAAATCTGAGGTATACCACAACTATTGCTCCCTCTTTAACACTAAGCCAGTTATCCTGGAAAAGAGGAAACAGAACTGCTAAGGCACGTTTTGTTCTTGGCAGATCCACCTTGTTTTTAATCAGCTTTTTGTTTCTTACATGCGTTCTTGTTCCTTAGATACTCCTTGGAATTTCTTCCAAAGATATCCTCCTACCTGTCTGCCTCACATCTATTCAGGGCTTCCTTCCTTTATTTGGAATGCTATTGTTTTGTAGTCTCCTATAACTCACATTACCATCTGACCTCTGGCTGAATTGAATTTCAAACAGATTTAATTACCGTCCCTTATCTATTAACTTCTTCTGCCTCTACAATAAAAAGTTGCCACTAACACATTCCCAGAACTTGCTGGATCATCTGTGTCCTCCTCTGTTTCTTTCCCAACAGATATTTTAATAGTTCAGATCTCCACTACTGGCAAATCCTTAACTCTGTCTTGACTGTGAGACTGAATCTCTTCTTTTCCCTTTTTATTTTTACCTAAAAACATTGAACAAGTCTGCCTTCCATCTCTTTCTGGACTTCAGAAGAATCATATACAATCTGACTGTGTAGCCAAAAACCTCTCACGTGCCTTTCTTGTTCCCTCCTGTACCTTTGTATACCAGCATCCTGGTATAATCTAGTGATGTTATTAACTGGCAAGATTGCAATAAAACATCTCACAGTATATTGATAAAAATAGAAGAGGAAGAATTATATGAAACTGCAGACTAAAGTGAAAAAGAATATGGGATAAAGATATAGGGATAAATTGTATATTACATAAATATATATCTCAGTAGTGTTTCTATAGTGTATATATATATACATATAAAAGAATAAATTCAGAGGGAATGTCTTTTATTTGAAATAATGGAACATTAAGTCTTTGTTTAAAATCAGATATTAACTACTAAAGGGTTTTTTAATGTTTATTTTAAAAGACTTTTCTCATGTGGAACATGTTTAGCTCTCTGACACAATCTGTGAGCAGGAAATTAACTAACAAAATATATTTCTCTCATTTCTTCCATTTTCTCTAATTGTGTCATTATGTATTGGGAATGACATAAGTAAATCAGTACCACAAGTTGCAGGAGACTGGGAAAATCTTTGATCCAAAAGAATACAACCAGCCTAGTATCCATTTGGAAGGAAATCTAAGGCTTTCCTAGGGAAAAATAAGGAGTGCGGAAGAGCTGCCAGAACTGACAAAACCATCAGACAATCCCAGTGCAAGGGAAGGTTTTAAGGTAGGTAAGGACCAACAAGGTTGCATAAGGAGCTCTCTCATGAGTTTCAAGTGCAAAAGGAATTGTGCAAAAGTGAGAACTAGGATCAACAGCCACATCTATAAATAGTCTGTATTCATAAAACCCAAAAAGCTAACAGACAGAATGAGGCACAACTAGTTTATTCCTTCACGTGAAGGACTGAGGAAGGAGACCTAAGAAGGGCTGCCCTTTCTCCATCCTTCCCAAATCCTCCCCCTTCCAGGGAGGCAGAGCCATGCCACACTCACAGCAACAGGCAGAAGCAAGGTCGGGGAGAGGGAGCCAGACCACCTCCCGGGAAGCACCTGGGCCGGGGAGCTCCTCTCCCCGCTCCCTGCGATGCCTCCTACATTAGCCATTCATCAGAAGAAAACTGTGCCAGTTGCGGGACCAGACACTCATGTCCCCCTGCCCTTTCCCCTGACTGTTTCAGCATTCGGGCGGGTGCAGTCTGGCACTCTTCTGGTGTGGAGTTTCAGTTTCCTCACTCTAAAAAACAGCTTAGATCTGGTCTTTCCCCTTCCCCGGGGAAGTAGTGCATCCTAAGTACTATGCAAAGGCAGGAGCCATCAACACCTACGGCTGTGTCAAAGTGCAGCTTTTCAGGCTGCCCCTTGGTGCCAAATGTTTCTCTGCAGAAGTCTGAATATCAGCACAGCTCTAATAGCACATCGCTCTACAACACACACTTCTGTGCACGTATCAGCATCCAACTGTAGGCACTTAAGAAATTGTCTCCTCTTTGTACGTGCAGAGACCTGCTGTATATGCAGTGTGGAAGGATGCAAGTTAAGATGCAAAGTGCTTAATAGTTTCTGAAAAAAGCAGCTCAAGAACCCAATGGCCTTCAGCATTAGTTTATGCCTTTCCTAGAAAAAGTGTAGGTTTGTTCCCAAACAAAGAAGGAAAAGTACTTCTTTATAGGAGCCAAAGAGCTATTTTCCAGTTTGAGTAGTCATCAGCTGGCAGATGTTTGTGGAAAAGCTTTCCTTCTCAGCTGAAGCCAGGAAAGCAGTACAGAGATACTGAGTGAGAACATATGGCATGATTTCATATTTTATCGCCTCATAGCCAAATTGCAAGAGACGGCTAGCCCAAAAACAGGAAGGAGAGATGTGAAAAACGTCAGGGTGGAGACTGAGACTGGATGCAGTCAGAAGTGGACCGAGGCAGGGAGTCATAAACAGTAGTGGAGGGGTCAGGATCAGTGGAAGTAGTCATGGAAGAGGCAAACAGTAGAAATAACACCACAATGCCTAATTTTGAATGGCAGTATTTTTCCGTGTCCACCCGCAATAAATGTGTTATACACTGCAGTACTATTTCTCTAATTGACATCCTCCATCCCTTTGACTCCAGCCGGGCCTGGCTTGACTAACGTTCAACTTACTATAGTGATTTTTAATAAACAAAAAGCTATTTTAGGAAAACATGCACACAAAAAAAGGTGTTTGAAGAATATAAATAAGATTGCAAAATCAAGCCTTCTGAAATTAGGCAATGTAAGAATTGAGGTAAAGACACATTCTTTAAATACATGATGCTTTATATTCTTTTCCCCACCTTGCAGAGCACACGATGGACCAAGCCATAGAAGTGAATCAGGCCTGCACCATACAGGAGGTTGTTCATGGTAGGATTCCTTTCTTATTCACTGCAAAAGCTGGAAGATAGTAAAGGATGAAGCAGGGGCTGGAGAAAGAGAAGACTGATTCATTTTTTTTAGGATTAGAATGTTGCCTTTGAGAATCAGATTTCATCCTTAGCTCTGCCATGAAACTGCTGTGGAATGACAAACAAGTCACGTAAACCAAATACACAGGGGTGATTACTAATGTTGTGTCCATCCTTTGACACCCAGCTGGATCATTAAATTATTTCTTGCAAATGAGGCAGCAAAGAAACTTTGAATTTACTGGTCAAAGAAGGTTAGCTGCATGTATGGACACCTGGTTGTTAATGTCCTTGATAAATGCAAAGACATTGCAGATAAGCAACAGTTTTGAGTACCTTAAGAAAGCCTTCCTGAGTTTTTTTTCTTTCTTATTCTGCAGTAGTATATAATCAGAGTTATTCTGTTGTCAAAAGAAACCCAAAACACACAGAAAAGTTTTCATAAGTTTCGTCTAGGTGAAAATTAGGAGAACTGTTGGATACCTTCTTTCTTTCCTTCCATCCTGCACTTGTGTGTATTCGTTATGAAGTATAGGAATTGGTTCCCCAAGCCCATAGAGCAAACATAGCTTTGAAAAACAGCACTGAGACCCTGCCTTTAAACTCTGGAGAGCCACAAGGTCCAGGCAGTGGGTTCAGGAGACCCCAGCATTTCTGATGTTCTGAAATGCTCTCAGGGGCATGTGAGAGCAACAAATAACTCAAGTTCATTAGGTTTTTTTGAAAGAATGTAATAAGCTATTGAATAGTAAGTTGCAAAAGTCTAAAATACTTCAGAGGGTAGCATATGTCCCTCAAGCTAATGGCATGCCAAACTAAAATATCCAAGCTCTAGTGTTGGCTTTAGTCTAATTCTGCTGTGTCCGTGAATATGAATGTAAGGAAAGTCAACAACTTTTGAATGCAAGGAAGTCAAAAGGTGAGCAAACAAATCACGTGCTGCAAAAAGTAACAGTGCTAACTTTAAAATTACCCTTTTCTTCAACCAAAACATGCACACATTAACATTTGTCCCAAAGGGACAAGTTCAGACCAAGTGAAAAAAGCTGCAACTATGTTAGTCACTCAACAACCTACTGTGTTTTATTAGGAGTCTGGCATTTATTTCACAGCCTAAATTTAGCTCTCTCACATGAACCTGGAGTCACCACTCTTACAGTGTTTAAATGACATGAGAAATGCAGAAGGTTGAAAATACAATACTATCAACATCTGCATTAAAAAGAATCCATTAAAAATGTGTCAGCTCATATTATTTTATTGTAATACACAAATACTTTGTGGTCTCTGATCCCATGCATTAAAGCTTTACTCAGCTCACATGGAAAGGCTGAATGACAGTGTATGACCACAAGTATCCATGAGTTAGTGACATATTTTGGTTGGTATCAAAAAAATGAATTACGTGCCCAATTTCATGTTAGATATACAGCGAGGAGTCAAAGGCTCCCACCTCGTGAGCCAACCTGAACTGCCTCAGCCCTGAGGAAAACATCCCTATATTAGGAACTGAAGTCAAAGTAAGTGCATCCAAACACCCACACAGGATGAGGAACAGCCAAGCCTGGGGCACTCTGTTGGCTTGACATCACCTGGGACTTCAGCTGACCAGGGAAAATAGCCTGAAATGAAGAAGGGGCTGCGCCACAGAAGTAGAGATGTGACACTGGTGTAACAGGGCTTTCCCCTTTCTCACAGGAGGTAGTACAAGAGATGGGGTCTGGAGGGCAGACAGGGTGCCCTGGCCACTGTAAGGGGTGGGATGTAAGAGAATGGGGGAGTTGTGCTTCTCCCAAAATAAAAGCCTGTTTGTTTCAGGCTACACCGACATTATGGTCCAATATGCCTATGTCAGCAGGCCACTTGTTTTTAAATACTTTTTCTCCCTCTCTGGTGGTTCTTTCAATGACTGAGCAAAATGCTTTGTTTTGAAAGGAAAAATTGAGTGCCCAGAAACCAAGGGGCTCCAAAGAGCTGAAGAGCGAGCCTGCAAGGCTGCCAGGTCTTGGGCTATGAGGTCCTGTCTGCGCCACACCAAAGCACCAAGGCCTGACATCTCCACTCAGGTCTCCAGCCATTCACCATTCAGGTTGCTCTGTTTGTTTTCTCCCCCCATGCAGGAGGCTGGGTCCCACCATGTGCCCCCTCCTGTTCTCCTCTGCCCCGAGAGAGCAGAGGAAAGGAAGAGGTGTGAGAAGATGCAGTGGAGTTTTCTTTCTCCCCTTCCTGAGCAAGATGTCTTGGGAAGAGAGGAAGCAGAAGGACTACAGCTTGCAGGTGAGCTGTGCTGGAACTGGTCTCTTTGCTCTCCCTCCCCATCTCCATACTGAAAGAGCCCCCAAGCAGGAGGGAAGGGAAGAGTCCTGCCTGCTTCTGCTGGGTTTTCTGAATGGTTGCTCTTCAGTGGAAGGTGGGTAAATGGGGATAGCATCCACTCAGAGAGGGTTCCTACCCCTCCTGAGCTCATCTGCAAGAGTCCTGCACATAGCTCATCATGTAAGAGTCACACCAGCTCCAGGTGAGGCTTTATGACCCGCACAGAAAGCTGTGTGGATTTGCAACAGTGGCAAAGGTACACAGCTGAAGAAAATGAGCCCATCCCACCACCCTGAGCCAGCTTGTTGTTCAGCTGGTCCCCTTGCATCCACTTTGCTGAAATACATGCTGCAAGCATAATAAATGAAAGGAAGATGGAAAAAAAGGAAGTGCTGAAACTGGACCAACTGCCTGGAGAGACCTAGGACCAAGGATAATCTCTGTAAATTATGTTTTGCCTGTGCAAACAAGCTGTGGCATGCTCAGACCTCCTCAAAGCATTGCATCATAATAAGTTGTTTTTAAGAATAACAAGACTAAAGTCCCATGATTCACTTTTAAACATCATTGTAAAAGTAGGTTTTAATTAGTTTGCTTAATCAAAAACAAATAGAATGAATGCCAGTGTTAAATATTACAAGCACTAAATCTAAACTACAAAGTTGGTGACTGAAGTACATGCAGTCTCAGACTGCCTCTGCATAACCAGTGTCCCTCATACTGGGTAGACAGTTGATGAAAACTTGAGTTACTGATTGAAGGAGGGGTGAGGGGATTGCACTTGGGTAAATCAACATTCTGCTCTTATAATTAAAAAAAACCCAACATCCAGGCACAGGCACTAATCCTGAAATGTGATCCCATGTGTAGCTTCTGTCAAGCCTTTAGCAGTTGTGTTTCAGCAGCTGGTTTCTGTGTCCTAAAGCACTGTTCCAGGACTGGGAGTTGGATGCCACTGCCACTTATCATTACTGCGCTCTTTGCTCCTTGTCTCTAGTGACCTGACATTCCCGACAGAGACTTCACTCCTGCTGCTTGCTTGCAGTCTGAGGGATCCTGCTGGCCTTAGCCAGGAAGCTCCTGTGAACCTTGCTGGGACAATGTTGCTCCATCGTGGTTCCCAGTGCACTGTTGTTGAAGTCATTTTTAGCTCAAATAAGGATCCAGAGACCTGCTGAAGCCTTAGACTGCAAGCTGTGAACTTTCACCTAGATATGCTGACCATATGCTGAAGTCCTACCCAGCTACATGAAGGAAGGCCCTGAAACCGGTGCAAACCAGGAACATAAGGGAGCCGAAACCATCAGCAGAAGCTGCAGCTAACAAGATAGGAAAAAGAATGACCTGCCTGGAGACTGGGAAAGGATCTAATAAGGAACAAGAAGACCCCATACCCAAATATTACTATTGGACCAAACTGTCGCATGAAGGGAGGGGAACATAGACTGTAAGGGTATAATTGCCCAGGGATTTCTTTGTTCAGGGTCCTCTCCGGAGGCACCCAGCTCGAGCTGCGCTTCACCACTGTACCGCTCAATAAATTTACCTGGCGTACGTCATGTTGGAGACTCTGCTTCGGGGAAACCGAGCGTCGAGCCTGAGGGGAGAGGAAGCACGCGAGGTGAGTGTGTGTGTGAGCGAGGAGTCGAAAAGGGGCGCCCGTCAGCTCAGCGGAGCTGCCCGCTGCGAAGGGACTGCGGTCCGAGCAGTTAAAGTCTCGGGTGGTGCGTGCGACTCCCTGGATGGTGTGGGAGTGCTCGGGAGGCTGCTGCTCCCTTAACGTGCACGGCCAAGAGTGAATGCCACAGGAGCAGCTGTTAAACAGTAAAATAAACAAGCAGAAAGCAACATTCATGAGACTGAGTGAAAAAGGACAGAGCAGTGTTTAAGGGCGTCCTCCTCCCACTCTTCTCCGCATAACGCAGGCACTTGATCATATGAAGAGCTAACTCATCTCTTACAACACAGTTTTGTTTAGAGACTGGATCACTCCCTCCAGTAGGAAAGCCAAATCTTATGAAGGGCTATTTTCCAGGGGCAACTGGCATCTCCCAGCAGAGTTTAAAGCAGATTAGGACTTCCAAGATGTCTACAAAGACATATCCAGCAATTGTGTTCAGGGTTTAATTCTTTTGATCTTCCAGCACTTATGAGCTTGAAAGGGCTGTAAATACGGGCACTGGAGATTTAACTGAGGAAATAACAATAACACAATAATTAAACTCTTAGATGGCATTTTTTATCTTCAGCTCTCTGCCCTTTTTTGATGGAAATAAAGAGCATAAAGCCAGAGGACATGATGCAGCCTTGCAGGAAGACCCCCTGCTGTCACACACATCAATTCCCTTTCATAGCTGTACCCAGCTCCAGGTTAAAAGTAATTTCTTTTCCTAGGCATTGCTCCTGCTGAGAAGCTCTTTCAGGACCTCACTGCTGGAGTGATTAGTGGCCAACTTATTTTTGGTTATGTGTTTTTCATCCCAGTCTCCTTCATTAGCAGAAATAAGTACATGCCCTTGCTTTTGTACTCTCTCACTGGATGTGCTTACGGGCAGTTACCATGGCCTGTCTCTCCCTTTCCAGGTAGAAGATAAGCTCATATTGCCTGTTCTCACAAGTTCTCCATTCCCCAAGTGTCCTTGCAGCACTTCACAGCTCTCCTGATGGGAAGCCACCCTCTTCCATCCATCTTTACATTCTCCCATGCAATCCATATTTCCTAAATGGCACCACATCAGCATGGTAATTAAAAAAAGAAAAAGCTTATACATTCTTTCCTAGCAAGAAGCAATCAGTCATACAGCTCTGCCACTCAGGTGGAGATGTGAATCTCTGATCTTTCGCTACTGTGCTTGCTCTGGCATTTTACTGGCTTAGATTCAGCAGGTAAACTACCCATCAGCTGTGATCAAAGGCAGGGCACGTGTTTCTCCCCTGAGCTGATAGCTTTTCTCTACTCACAAGGAGGAGGCCCTAGTCTCCAGCAGCCACAGGCTAACCGGGTTATGATGATGAGAGCTGAGAAACCACCGTGGCTTGCCCACTGTCTCCTCTAGAGAGTTCTCAAACCGGCTGAAGACCAGCCATGGTAAGTCCCAGTCAAAAGGAAAAGAGTGATAGCAACATATTGAGGGTACATGTAACGATACCCTTTAATTATTTAGTTCCCCACCTTGAAAGCCACAAATTACTTGAGAGAGGTTTTTTTGCAAGTAAACAAATATAATATCAAATCTTTCCAGTCATAGTCTGGCCCCCCTAGCACTTATGACGAAGCACATTTGGGAGCCAAAGTAAGCAAACAGGATGATTCATTTATCCCACAGCTTAGCAGATCGGTGAATCCTCTATAGCCAAGGGAAAACAGGACCTTTAAATGAATAGTACTGTTCAAGCCCCGCAAGATAGAAATGCTGGTAATGCCTCATTGTCCACAAAGAAATCAAGACTTGCATTTCTATGAAATTTAAGTACATATAAGTGAAGTTCCTGTGGCACTACTCAACAGATGACAAACCAGTAAAAACAGTGAGAAAGAGAGGACCTTCACTTCTTGTCAGGACTCAGAGATCAAATTTTTCAACACATTACAAAGGAGTTTGGTGTTTACACCTGAAGCTGTCATCAGGTTCTGAGACAATTTAGACTGGTGCAAAAACTTAAGACTGGTAGGAGGGACACACAACTATAAGAGCCAAACTACACTTTGCAGTTAAAGATTCAGCAATGGATGAATTTCCCAAGTTCTAACAGGACAGCTTGGAGCTATGTTTTTAAAAGTTTCCCCGTTATTATTAGGTGCCTGGCTCTCCTTTGAGGAACTTCAGGAAGATAGCAATATGTCCTTTTTGAAAACTGACTGGTGCTATAATTCATCCACTTTATTAAGCTCTTTATATTGTGTATACTAACTAATGTATAGACTGATATAGACTCTAATTTCCAGTGCAATGAACACAATAAAGCAGACTAATGAGTTGTTATATATATTTTTAGTGGTTTTCTTATCAACAGCTTGCGTTTGTCCACTGGCAGCAGGCTAGTTTTATGATAGTTCATTTGTACGTAACAGTTTTTTTTCCAGTCTGCTGCTGTTGCCCAGCAGTGCCTGCTGGGAGCAGGCGGGCGCTGGCTGCGGTGGGAGCTGAGCTGGCTGAGCGCTGTGGAAGGGCTGGCAGCCCCCGCTGCCCCGTGCTTGCACCAAGAGATCCTCGGTCGCCAGCAGTGGCACAGCAGACTTCCTCCTGGAGCAGGGAGGCTCTGTGTACTTCAGCCTCACACACAGGGCAGCTCCTTCTTTTCTTTCTGTAATAGCTGTGGCACTTCACGACCACATGGTCCATGAGCCACAAACGTTTTTCCAAGGCATTGACCAGAGACATTGTCAGCCTGTCTCTTACGTTGGATCCCACCATACGTAGCTTTGTGCCTGCCTCCCAGCCTCTTACAGTATTTTCATTTAGCGTGAGCCTGTGTCCTTGCTCTGCACAGGAAGATGCCAGCATTAAAGTTATTTCTCAAGAAAGCCCAGTAGCCTTGACTACTTGCCTCTGGGCTTAAACCTGTTTCCTCTCCAAAAAACTGAAATCAAGTGGTCCACAACCAATCATTCCTATAATCCAGGGTGGACTTGACTCACCTTAACTGGTGGAAAAATACAACCACCTCTAGAGGGCCATTCATCCCATTTATTTTAGGCATCGGAGAGAGCTCTTCCTCCACTGAGTGAAGAGGAAACATCAAAGGCTAGCTTGGACCAGCTGTATTCCTTTCGGCTGCATGAAGGCTGGATGAGAGGCACCCCACCCTAGGCTAGCTTTAGCAGCTCCAAGGTTACGAGTTGACACGGAAATCTCAGCTCCAAAACATAAGATCTATTCCTTACTTTTGCTCTCCTGGGTCTCTTGCTTTGCAGACTTGAGTCAGAATACTCATCAAACAGTTTTATGAGCTATTCTCATACTTAAAGCATTATTCCTGGCAATGGTATTTCACGTTTCTTGTCCTCCTGCACACACAGCTTCCCTCCCCAGCTACTAGAATAAAAAAAATCTAACCTTCTTATCTTGATCTGCCAAGATCAGCTCTGTGTGCAGATCCAATTCTTATTTCCATTTGCTCTCACCTTTATTTGAGGGTTTTGCTTGGGAACTAGGAGATCTAGTAATTTGGTGCTCTCCAAATGACGTTTACTTTGTTTCAGGTGCTACTCTGGTCAAACATTAGTTATGCTGTCTATTTAGATGGATAGCCAATATCAAGATCACATATTCTGAGTAAAACAAGAAAATAATTGTTAATTGAACTCATGTTTCCTGAAAAGAACTACTTCCACAGGAGCAGCCACTGTCCTAGATGCTAACTCATGCCAAGATTGTGGGACACCAGTCTCTTCCCCTCTGTAGATGTTCCTTTGAAGTTGTTGCAGATAGATGAGCTCTCTGGCAAATGCTATGAACGCACACAGTCCCAGGAACAAGGTGGCCTAGTCCTCCTTACATCATTCATTTTTCTGAAGAAAAACATTGTGGTGCAGAGCCCTGAATTCTTGATGTCAAGTGGCGTTCCCTGATACTGTATTTCTTTTCAGGTCCGATTATAAACTGGCACAAGTCCTCAGTCTCAGTTTGCCTTGAGATTTAGGACATTTTCTCCTCAAAGTACATTGAAGCTAATGACTCTGAACTTCCCAGGATGGACCTACCCAAAGGACAGTGACTATTGGAGTTCTCTAATTTTAACTGAAAAAAGGAGACAAAAATTTTGCCTTTGGGAAGCTGAATAAGACAGATCTCCCTGCCTGGGGAGCACATGCTAAAATCACATCCCCACAGTGACAGTCTGTGTTAACCTACGTTTCCAGAAGTCCCCCCACAGAAATCAGTGGAGGGACCCAACACTTCAACAGCTGGTAGCCAGAGAGAGAAAGGTCACCCAATTCCACCTGCCCAGAGTGAGTCCAGAGGCTTGGGGGACTGCAGAGCAAGGACAGCCGTGAATGTGGTGGCAGTGAGGAGAGGAGCTTGTCCCGTCAGGGTTTGGTCTCCCTTGGGTGTGACAAGGCACAGCTGCAGGGCGAGAGCAAAAGCAGCTGAAGGACGGAGCTCATCCCGCAGCCCCGCAGAGCAGGGGTCACTGCACCCCCGGGGGACGAGCCCCTCTGCAGCAGAGCGCTGGAAAAATCACACCTCTCTGGGAAAGAGCTGCCACCCCCAAAGACCCATCTCACATCTTCCTTCCCACCCAACTCACACACCAGCACTTTGTTTGCGTTTTTTTATTTTTTTTCCATTTTCATTTTTCCATTTTCCATTTTTCAAAAACAATATAGACCATGTTACCCTTGTTTATAACAATATAAATCAATGTAAAACGTTTACATTATGTAGGTCACTTGTTCAAGTCTACCTGTAAAACATTTACACTATATGTAGTTCATTTGAACAAATCTACCTGTGATGAAAGCCTTCAGAATATTACTATACCAGTAGTCAGAGAAGCAAATATCACTTCATAAAAGATAAACCTTTGTTTCTTTACATTCCCCTTGTATTCAAGATGCCACTGAGTATGTAACATCAGTTCTCTGTATGCCTAATTTTTATCTCACATTCACATTTCTTTCTCGTTCTCTAGTTTGGAGGAGGATCTGAGGTATTTAACTTTCTTATGGCATCAATACTCCATATACCAAAAGTTCTACTTCTTTTCCACTACTTCATGAAACCCAACCCCACGCCTGCAGCCAGGTGTGTTATCACACTACTCTTGGAGGATACAGATGGGTAGGAAGAACAAATCACATTTTGAAAGGTTACACTTATTGGCAAGCCGAATTTGTTCTCTCGTTACAGACTAGCAATTGCTTGATAAAAATGAGCATTCCTGATGTACCTAAAACATTTGTCATGTTCCTTCCAGCAATGGTCAGTTCATCTATAGTTTTCTTCCTTCAAAGAACAGATATCCAAGTGGATTGACTGTTTGCCACACTTGCAGCCACCTTTTTTCCATCTCCCCATAAAACTTATGTATTCTTTATTATCATCTTTAACACCCTGCACTTGGAAACAGTAAGCCCTGTGGTCTTGTTTGGTTGTCGTTGACTCAGACTGTGTCAGAAATCTAATCTCTGTGACTCTATCTTCACAGCAACCATTTAGAATATTTAAAGGGAGACTTTGGCTTAAATCTCATAAAATGTGAAGGTTCTTGCTAATAGATTGAAGGGGTTTTTAATTCAAGCCATATCCTGGTCTTTAAAATCCTTCCAAATATTTATCAGGCTAAACTCAGAACCTATAAGTGATGGTGGAAAGGAACTAGATTATGGCCTCTCTCAGATGGATGCGAGTTGTTCATTTCTCTAGTTTGTGGGACGACACACAGTTCTAACATTCTTCACAATTTGTTTCTTTGGACCCAACGTTTTTCCTGATTATTTTTTTCCTACAGAGACTGAAAAACCTCTGGGCTGGTTTATCCAAAAAAAGGCTTTATCTTCGGTGTCTGTGAGAGGTGTCAGTTATGGGTCTGTAACAATCTAGACCCTAAGACTGGATCTCTTCCCCTCCCATGCAGACAAAGATAATACATATTATAAATGATGGAACTATTTCTCAGCCATCATATATGTTATCTCTTGGAAGAGGAAGTAACTGAGTCATTCTACTCATTCTGATCCTCAAAGTACAACATAGTCACTGATTACCTATTGCTCCCCTCTGATTTATGTCAAGACTGGAATCCAGTTAGATTAACCTAATGGGCAGCGTTTTGCATCATGAGTAATCGATTTGCATACTTCCATCTAAAGGACACAAGGTTCCTGAAGCTGCATCAGCTTTAGACTGGTGCAGACTCATTGTTTATGGGAATCTAGGCCAGACTTTTATATATGTATCAGCGAGGAGAATCAGGCCAGTCATGAAAGAGTTAGAGGCACAGAAGGGCAAGACTGTACATTATTACTGGTAATCTGTCCAATCACTTCCAGGAATAAAACTTTGTATTAGTCAACTGACTCTCAAAACACTACAACATCCCTCCAAATTCTTTTCTTGGCAAAGATAATAACATGTTACAGCTGCCTATGAATCTCTAGCTACGAGACACTGGTAGTTAAAAAGGAACTGAATTCTCCAGTGTACAATTATCTGGTACACTGATGTAGTTATCCCTGGGGATGGGATATTCTGAGACAGTCCACTTAAGTAATCCAAATGGTGAAAAAAGTTCAATTTTCTGTGGAAAAGTTCGTAGATATACAGTTGCCATGACAACTGTATTTGGCTCTGGAAAAGGGAAAAAAGTGGCTGGTTTTAGACTGAAGTAAAATGAAATGAGTTTGAATGCTTAAGAAAACTGCATTTTCACTCAAGTGTGGAATAGTCCTTCTGTAGCAAGCTTTCTTAGCTTCTGGTTTTAGATTTTAGGGTTTTTCTTTTCCTTTTTTTTTTTTTTAAACAATAAGACTATTGGAATGAGAAAGGGCGAAAGCACCTCCCTTTCCCTACCCTTCCCATATCCAGGGCACATTCCTGATATTCTGTGTTCCAAAACACTACAGATTGCACCCTAGCTGCAAAATAACAGAAGCAGGTTTCCTGCATCTAGGCAGCATAAAAATGCAAACTTATATTTATAACTCAATCAGATCGTAGAAGACTTGGAGAAGAGGAAAATAGCTGATATATCAATCCGCTGGGAAAGCAGTTTGGTCTGAAATGTCTCTCTGTGTCTCGCATGAAAGAGAGCCATGATGATTTTTGTTCTGTTGGCGGTTGAAGAATAAAGGAGATTTTAAACCTTTGCTATTGTCTATCCTTTATCGGCTCTCTGCTTCCAGCACTTGTGTATGTATATCCCCCCTACAATCACGCCGGCCAATGCGATGGGAATCATTGCAATGTACCAGGACAAGCCAACAGCTGCAAAAGTAAAGAAATGAAATATTTTCAAAAACACCTCCCAGGAACATAGTTCTCTAAGTTCAAGGAGGAAGAGGAGAAATCACAATACAAAGGATGTCTGCAAGTTAACCTTCCAGCAGGGCTGATCACCTGTGAAAGGAAGAGGCCTATTGATTGAGCACTCTGGGAAACTCAGAGACACTCCAAGCAGGAAATAAAAGCACCGCGTGGCGAGGGAGTACATAACAGCCAGTCTGCCCTCAAGCTCTGTGAAGAGTTTTCTCATACAGAGCGCCCTATAAATTACTAATGATCAAGCCAAGACTCTGAGCTTTTTCCCAAAAGACAGCTAATTTCCAAGACCAGTGTCCACCCAGACCATTTTGGATTATTCCAGCCTATATTGGTTCATGGATTGCCTCCTCTGTCCTGTGACCTGTGTAGCTCATGGAAAACGAGGGCAGCACATCACCTAGCAAATGAGTACAAATCCCTCATCATAGGATGCTCAAGCGAGTCATGAGTTATAACTCATAATGAAGACTGTAAATGTTCATGTGCCTTTCTAAGACAGTGTGAGCAAGCTTTGGTGATTCATCAGTGTCATGCAAAGAAACAATTACCATTGCTTCACATTGTTTTTACAGCTGGTTCTTGGCCAATGGTCTATCAAACTGCAACATTAATTGCACTCAGCTTAGGGCTTCTCTTCCCATCACTAGGAGCCAAAATAACAACACCCATCATAACTTACACTTCTTGTTATTTTAGCGGCAGTCTGTGCATGAGGAGAAAGAACACTTTGATCTTTATTCTGGTATTGTCTTCTTTTTTTCCTACTTGTTGAGAAACTGGAGGAGATCTGGCCCTGCAGCACCCAATGGGAGTTTGCCAGTAGTCTCCCTGAGGCCATAATTTCCCAAAGTGTAGCTAAATTTGGGCCCTACCCAATGAACAGATATACAAGCACAGATCCTTATTCCTGCAGAAAATGTCATTGAATGACCCACAGAAATTGTATTTTGTGAACAGGCTATTCCAAAGTCGACAGGTGAAAGAGGCAACCATTTTTTCCCCAGGCAATAATTCATCCCGATACTGGCATTGACAGTATAAAAGGCTTGGATGATAATTTAGCATTAGAATAATGATAACAATTATTCCAAATAAGAAGTCAAACTAGTTACCTTCCTGCTTGACCCTTGTTGGCTGTGCTTGGTATCCATATCTGTTCTGGGCCAGACACGTAAAGTCTGTGTAAAAATCCACTTCTTCAACAGAATCAAAAATCAGTGGCACTTCAATGAAGTTTTCACCATTTTCTACAATTTCTCTGGAAGAAAAAGAAAAATGTAATGTTAAGTCCTTTTATAAGCTGGCTTTTCTCTGTTTGATGTGTTCATTCTAACAGCACATCACAAGAAAATGCATTGGATATTTGTTCATTTCTGAACTAGCCCCTAGGCATTAGAAGACACCTGTGTCTTCCAGCCCAGTTGTGCCAACTATTTGAGCCTCAGCAGTCAGTACCTGTCCTGCACTTCTCGAATCTTCCAGGAAAAAAAGAACAGGATCTGTCTTGCAAAAATAAAGGGAGGGAAGAAAGGCAAGCAGAATTCTGTATATCTTCGAGCTCTCCACACAGCATCGTGGAAGGACCTAATTCCTTCTCTCTGACCACCTATTCATTTCTGAGATTAATTCTTACTATCAGCTGGAAGAGGACATACGGAGAACATAACCCTGCAGATGCTCACTCAGCAAACTGAACCACCATTCCTGTCTATCACGTGCCCAAAGCCAAGCGCTCAATACAAGAAACTGTCTAGGAGGTTTCCAGCTTATTTCAACCTGATTGTTTCATCAGTCCAACTATTCAAAAGTGGTTTTCTAGCTTCAGTCAAACATTGTCTCTTGATATCTCTTAGTCATTGCTGGAGAATTTGTCCAGCTGCTATTTAGTGATCTGAGCATGAGCCTGTTATGCGCTGCGGCAATGGAGTTCCCTGGGTGCTCCTCCGAGGACTGTACCGCAGGAAGGCAGCAACACGGCGGTGGGTTCTTTGCCAGAGATTTCTGTGGGAAATTTGTTTTCCCGGGGGCATTTGACCTGTTTTGCCGTGCTGCCATTCTGAGGGCTTCCAGCAGAACTGCGGTGTCTCACACACCGCAGGCTCCACGTGAGCCCTAGCTGGCATGGTCCCTGTCCTTGTGCAACTGTATAATAATAGGTAACAGTAATAATGATAGTGATGGTAATAATAAAAATAATTGTTAAAGTCCAAGTAAGAAAGTACATGTGCTGCTCTATTCTAAAGCCTGCAGAGACTATAGCCACAGTACATTTTACGGCTCCTGACCACAGGTTTAACGTACTGTCACTGATCCATGTAAACAACATTATAAATTAATGGTCTCAATCATGCTGTGGGGAATGTGAAAACACATAAGGGCTTGGGCATACAGCTGACTTACCGTGTTACCGCTGGCTGCAGCTGTGCAATAAACTAAACATGGCCAGGTTGTTGTCTGGCACTGATGGCCACAAATGGCCAAAACCAGCTCACATCCATAACTATTAAACACTCTTGTCCCTCAAAATAGGGATGTCACATCCCCAAACTCTGTTGGAAATGGTCCCTGCCCCATGCTAAATCCTAATCGGCAGCCAGGAGCTCTTTGGGAAGATGCTAGCTGGTGAGTGACCAGTCTAACCATTAACAGCAGAGGCAATGGCATCCCAGAGCCCAGGAACCTTCCCGGCTCTGTCCACCAGTACCGGCAGAGCCACTGTGACCCAGGTGAGGGTGATGATCTTTGTGGATGCTCAGTTTCATCAAAGGAGATATAAAACACGCCGACTTGGACCTCATCGAAGAGATTGCAGCCGGTAGGTTTACCTCACACTTGCTAAAGCACTAGGCGCATGCCTGAATGTAGCGAGTTAGCGCTGCTCAGGTGACATGTGGCAGGTACAGAAAGCAGATCTTTTCCCTCCTTTCCTAGCGGGAAAAGCCTTGAGGCATGCAGCTATGAGGCAGCTGAGAGAAGGCTCCGCAAGACGGGGAGAGACCATGGATCAGGGCAAGAGGATGTGGGACATCCTGCTTCTCCCTCCCACCAGCATCCCCCCCAGTGCTTCCCTGGCGCCAGCTCTGGCACTCGCTGGGCGTCTCTGTGAGTCACTTTAACTCACTAATGTGGAAAAGAACAACCCTAAGGGGAAAAACAATGATATTAAAAAAAAAAAAAAAACACAACAAAAAACAAACCACTGGATAGTTTTCTGTTGTCTTAGTGTGTTCAGAGAACCTCATCAAAGACAGGGAGAGGATGTTGCTGTTTTGCTGGCACAGGACAAGGAGAGAGATAAGAGAAGCACTGGGAAGGATCAAGTCCCATTGCTTTCCACTGCAGTCAGCTCTTACATCAGCTCAGCTGCCCATGAAAATGTGCTTCAAGTTTAAACCTTGAAGTTGGCTCATTTGCAGTATACCATGAATAAAAACCAGAGATAAAGAATTGATTTAACACTGCCTGGGTTGGGGTTTTTTTGCTTGCCTGCCTGTTTTTTTCTCAGCTTTCCCCTTCACTTCAGATCTGTCCATATCCCATTTCATTACCTGGCATTCAGCTGCACAGAGAACCGCTGTAACACTGCAGGTTAAAACAACAAGCACAAGGAAATACTTTCAGCCAGACTTACTGTCGTTCCCCCTCTGTAATTCTGCTTCGCTTGTAAACCACGTCGACGGTGGTGTCATTTGCTAGCCATTCCACGTCGGTATGGACGTGGCTGCTCAGGCCAACAAACACTTTGCATGGGAGAGTCATCTTGGAGCCTGGTGGTAAAAGAAAGTTTAAAAAAAACATTTGGATACATATGGAGAACTACTCTTTCTCTTGGTGAAAACCAACATCTCCAGTGGGAGATCAAGCTCCCATATATCGAACACCGCTACATTCAAAACTGAAGTTAAGCCCCAGATTGCTTTTGATCCCCTGTTCTTTGGCAGCAAGACCCTTCAGTCTGGCAGTCTTTCTCGCTGCTAACCAAATTATTTTCCCATTGCAACAGTCAGCAACTCTTGCACTAGACACATTCCTCAGGAGGCAAAGCTGTGTTCTTGTGGCCTCGCTCCTTCTGACGTACTGCAGCCCAAAGGGCAGGGTTTGATTTACCACCCAGGAGCAACTGCATTAGCCAGCAGTGTAGCTTCACTCAGAGGTGCTGTGGGCAGGGACATTCAGCTCAAGGTGGGACCTCCAGAGATAAAGTGATCGTGCAAAAATTCGGAAATGTTGCCACAATTACTGTAACTCAGAGCTGAGGACAAAGAGCCTTCGGACTGGTACATATCTATATTATATGGAAAACACAGGGCTCAATAATGCATACAATTTTATTATTATATCTGTGCAGATGGTGACAAAAGGGATATAAAACACTCCACAGGGCTAGATAGGGAAAAAAAAATGACTTGGTAGTCCTACACTGCTGGAAAGAAAAGTGGCAGGGAAAACTAAGACATCATAGGACACAGCTGTGTATATAGTACCAAAGTTAAAAAAGCTTAGTGTAAAATATACCTGGCATTTTCTGGGAAGAGGAAGTGCAACAGGAATTTGTTGTCATAATATAATCTTCAAAGAAAAATTGAGATCCTATCAAGGTACTTTCTAACTAACAACAACTGTCTAGTTCAAGCAGTAAAAAGCAATGAAAAATGTCTCCTCCCAAAGAGCTAGGTGGCTCATTCAAAGCCACCAGACAACCTAGATCAATTTGAGGGAATATTGAAAACAAATAGTTCTTAGTGAAGGGGAACTCTGAGCAGCTGATCTAAGGGTAAAAACATGCTTTTCTTGCTTTGTCAGAGGCTAAAACTTACAGCATTTCTGTAGCTTCTCCTACATGAAAGAGAGCATCTAGTTGTAGATAATAAGAAGGAAAAACTACTCCAGCAGCAACCCTCAGCTAATGTAATTGAAATCAAAAGAAATACGACAATTTATGCCAACAAATTACACTGTAAGAGGACCTGCTCTAATTTTGCTCTGATTAGATGTTTCCAAAAAGAACGCTGGGCCTTACCGAGAGCAGCTGATGTCGTCTTTTGTGTTGGATACACAATTATTGGGGTAATTCTCTTTTCTTGTTCTGGAGAGAGACAGGGAGTCAGTGCTAGCACCACAGAAAATTTGGGCATTGCCCCAGAACTATAAATACAAATGTGCCATGTCGCTCAACATCTTTCATCTCCTAGTAAAACATTTGATTATTAAGCCCACTGGCAAAGAGAGAAATTCCGATTTCAAGCCCAGAGGTCTGTGTTTGTGGGGATAGATAGGATCGACTCCACAGCTTGATCCCGAAAGCAAGTCATGTGCTGCCCCCTGAGGAATTTATGGCTGCGGAGCGCCGTTTGGAAGCAACAGTAAGGGGAGGCACTAAGGCCGGTCCTTTCTATGAGCGGTGAGCGCCGCGATGCTTGCACCCCCATTTCATACTTGCAAAAAGCAGCGCAGCCACAAGCTGAAGCGGAGAACGGCCGTGTGCATGACCGAAAACTACGCCCTCAGCACTCCCACGCCAGCCAGGCGTTCAGCTTTCAACCGCCACTTCCACGGGCGGCCAGCAGTCCCCACCCCCCGGTCGCCTCCTTCCCGGGCGGCCCCCGGCCCCGCACTCGCCCCCGGCCCGGGTCGGCACCTCCCCGGGGGCGGGAGGGGCGGGGCCGGGGGCGGGGCCCGGGAGGGGCGGGGCGGGGCGGGCGGCGCCGGGGCACGCCCGCCCCCTGCTGGCCGCTGGGCGCAGCAGCGCCCGGCTGGGCGGGGCGGGCCGGTTTCACCCGTTTGCGAAATACCGGCTTTCCCGCGTCCTGAGCGAGCGTTAAACGTTCGCTTTCCTAGGCCCTCTGAGGTCTTCTGCAGTGACACGCCCCCCCGCCCCCCCAGGACATACATTATGCGGTTTAACGGCCACAGGTGCTGGCAACACCGAGTTCTGCCTCCCGCAAATCTGCCGCGGGTCAGGCGAAGGGGCGACCCCCGCCCTGCCGGGGTGCTGCGGGAAACCGGTCAGTGCCCAAGCACCCGCGGCCTCCCCCTGCCTTGGCAGCGCTGAGAGGCCAAGCGTCAGTTCCTCTCCCGAGTTTCGTTGACAAACAACAGGTTTCCTTCAGTGCTGTAATGTGTTAAGGTGTCAGTACTTACCAACGGTCTCCAGCTGAATTGTTCTGGTGATTTCATACACGACACCTTCATATGGAAATGACATCTTGCAGGTGTAATAGCCAGCGTCTGTTGGTAGCACAGAAGTCATGATCAGAGCGGTCGAACCTCTCAGAATTACGAATTTTTCATCGTCGTCTTCCAAAGGCCGAGCACCCTGGAGGAAGGACAGCAACTGGTGTTATGGCTCAGATGACAGATGTGGTTACACCCTGTGTAACTTCCAGGCAAAACTACTTATCCTTGCCTCTCTGCTATTAAAAGTTCACTTATCTCTGGGAAATCTGAGCAGTTCCACTTTCCTACCAAAGGGCAAGTTCCTCAAACATGTATCCGTCTCTAAAATGCTCTGAGGCACTACATGAAGTGTGAAGAATCTCTGTTTTAGTCTATATCTATAATGTGTGTACAGCTTTTCAATAAAATGGACATTTTAGGGTGGAAAAGATATAATAGGCTCTTTACTGAGTTCTCCTAAGAGTAGTCAGCTAACACATTCTTCTAAGACAAAACCATTTTAGTAACGGTAAAGGTTTTCACAACACTATTACTTTCCATACATGACCTCATAAGAGTAATATTCCAAGCCATTCTTCTAAGATAAATACATTTTAGTAGTCATGCAGGTTTCACAAAACTATTAGTTACCCTACATGATCTCATAAACTGTGATAAATTCCTGCTCTGTATAACTAAGGCTCTGTTTATACATGGGTTAGAGCCCTGCTAGGAGCAGTGATGTTCCTGCTCCATGAAGGCAGGCTAGCTCTTATTGACAGTTGTAGCCAGAACCATGTTGAGGGCGGCAGCCTTTCACTTAGGTTAGTAAGTAAGTGGGTTATAGCCTGCTTCTGAAGGGAGTCCAGAGCGCAGACATTTTGCTGGTATGGTACCAATCATGCCATAGGCACTGCTGAATGAGGCCAGCCTAGGCATTGCATCCTATGGTGAGAATGATTGCTGCATGAGGGAGAGCATACGATCATAGTGGGAGTGTAAATAAAAGCTAAACCATGGTATTATGGAAGTATAAGAAGAAGAATCCCGTGCTGTCCAGTGCGAGATTGTACAGCTGAAGATGATCAAGTGAAGGATATTTGACCTTACAGGCAGAACCAGGCTTGCTTACTTGAAAAGCCATGGACTGGCAAGTCAGGCAAGGGAACACCATAAGCACTGTGTGATGAATCTAGTATTTCCAAATGCTGTGTCCCAGTTGATTAATGAAAGCTACCCCACCTGAACAGCTCACACGAGGGAAACATCACTGGGCGGCCCTACTTTGTGGGATTCACTAGAGGGGCCATAAAAAGAAGCATAGCACCAAAGAGAAGGGTCTAATCTGAAGTGGCAAACCCTGGAGTCAGGGTAGGTAATCCAGCCTTAAAAATAGTTACACTGCCTGTGAGAGCATATAACATGTGGAGCACTTCACCCTGTGCTGAGTCCACTATAGAGATTCTCTCTTAAAATATATACATCTGCCCCAAAATTCCTAGTATATTATGCTGTGCTCATGGCTTTAACAACATCATGTTCAGGAGAAGCAGAAAGCGGAGATGTATGTGCCTTTACAAACAGGATGGGATGAGGCTTTGCACAAAGAGGTGAAAGTTCTACCTTGTACCACTTGAGCTCCAAGCTTGTCCTGTTTGGTGTAAAATCCCACAGGTCAGGGCAAACGATCTTTCCAGAGGTGAAAGTGAAGAGGACTTGGCGATAGGCAATCTCCTGAGCAGCTGTTTTCTCCACGACCGTGAGGTGGATGGAGACCGCGGCGCAGTAGGAGGAGTTCCTGCAGACAGAGTGGGGAGAGGTGAGCACCCACCAGTGACAAGGGGAACTCGAGTGACACCCTTGGTTTCCTCCTGGCTCCCTTTCCCTCCTTAGCTGTTTCTAAGAGGCCAAGACCGAGATCATACCAGGAGGGAATCTGGAAAATCACTGGTGCTGGTTTTTTTGGAGTAATCTAAACATGTTGCTGACACATGTCCGCCTTGGATCTTCAGTCTTGTTCTTTCCTTTCCTTTCCTTTCCTTTCCTTTCCTTTCCTTTCCTTTCCTTTCCTTTCCTTTCCTTTCCTTTCCTTTTCTTTTCTGTACACCAAGCTTGCTGTGCACCCTTAGGCTAAGGCATGATTTTAATTTTGCAAGGAGGGGGAACATGTCTGCCTAAACAGTAGCAGATGTGTCATGAACCCTCCACCATTTCTTTGAAAGAGGTCTTGACTGTGAAAACCCTAATGATTGGGACCTAAAGATGAAATAAAAAGCTTGAAGCATGTATTAAAATACATCTGCAGTTACTATTGCACAACCAGTAAGCATTTCTGTGAGCCTATATTATTTTGCACGGAAAAGAAGGCATTCCTGCCTTGAAAGTTTTACAATATTTAACTTTCTCACCCCAGGTGACAATTTCTTCCAGTCTCAAGGAGGACCAAACTGGGAGAGATGATAGGTTCTTAAACCATGTCCTTTCTGACCTCTGAAAGCCTGCCTCAGAGATGCCTTCACCCAGGGCAGTGCCTGACCCCTGTGGGGCCCAGCAAAGCCAGGAGGCCCGGGGGGCTGCGAGCAGGCAGACTCACACTACTGCTGGGGCACTGGGGCTGGCTGTCGCCTACAGGTCGGACATCCAAATCCAAAATACTTGCTCAGCAGAAGCAGAGATCTGGGATAGTTTGCTTCTACCCTCATTTTACAGAGTGTTGAAAAAAAAAAAATGTGATGGCTTCCCTGTGGCATGATTTGCAAAAGAAATACAATTTTTTAGTACTTTATTAATCCTGCAGTAATGCTGGTGATGAAGCTATGTACTCCACTCTTGCGTATCTTTTTCAAACAAGTTTCACAGCATTTTACTATAGTTGTCAGTAACACTGCCGCAGTGTTATAGGTTGAGGAACTGAGGCAGAATAGTCCAAAAAGAGGATTAAAAAGCACCCTTGAAGGTCTCAGGCAACTACCCTCTGCTCTAGGACAGTATTTGCAACCTTTTGTTATTCTGGCCTCACTATCAAAGTCTTCTCTTCTGCCCCACCACTGCAATCACTGCTGAAACATGTGGAAAGGCCAACCCAATATGCTGAGCATGGTTTATTAACTTGAGTTCTGCCTGTCCCTCTCTTCTACTTGCTGACTCACATCACTCATGAGGTGTGCCTTGCCAGCAAGGAAACACAGGCAGCTCCGGGGATGTAGTGACATGTTTTCCACTATAGACCCCAGAGCAAGGTGCCAGTTCCCAGGGGTGTACTGGGAGGCTGACTGGATGGAGGAGCTGGCAGGGGACAAGGACCTGGGACACCTTCTGGAGTTCAGGCTCTAATGGTGACAAGCGTTTTTGCCTTCCTCAGTCCCCCCCCAAATCCAGACCCTGGTACCTCTTTCGAAACTGTACAATGGGCTGTCAGATTGTAAACACTCAGAAAAAAATGACCGATAGGGCTGAAAAAAAGCCATGGCTCAAGTCTCAGCCCACTGCAATATCACAAGTCTGGTACCAGTCTAGTAAATACACATCAGGTCTCATGAAAGATCTTCCAGCAATACCAAAGCAATCAAATGCTGGTTTAAAATGTGAAGCAGAAGAAAAGTAAAGCTCAGGGATAAGGAAGAGGGAAGAAGGAAGCCACTGCAGAGCCACCGTGCCTCGGTACATGCTTCGTAAGGCAATCTGAAGTGCAAACAAGGCCATTTGCTTGTCTGGAGCTGTAACATGAGGGCTGTGTTCTGCAGAATCCACTGCCCGCAGCATGTCCCCGCTTGCCATAGCCCTGAGGCTCATAAATAGGCTAGAACAAACTCTCTGTAGACTGTATTGTTGTGAGACTGTAGCCAGAGTGGCAATACTGTGTCACGATTTATCCAGATTTCAGTGTATGTATCTATAGGAGACACACAATGTGTTTAAGAGTTCTGACGCCACATTTTTTTCCCTAATAAAGTCGGTGAGGAAATGGTCTTATTCAGACATGCTCTGAACATAACTGGAGTTCAGAATCAAGCTAATGTATTTTAGACATAGTCATCTTGTTAGTGCACTGGAGTTTCTTTTAAATACCCACCTTCTGGTGCAGATATATACTCCTGAGTCTTCTAGCATTGCTGGTAAAAACCAGAGTGCATCTCCTTTTGCCCAGATTCTTGGATCTTCATCTCTTTCTGATATCATGGGGTTCGAACCATTTTTATACCATGTGATATTAGGGGTCAAGGCAGAAAAATCCAAATGTTTGTATCTGGGGGAAGGGCATTTCAGAACCACAGGTTCTCCATGCAGTTCATAGTAGTGTGTGAAAAACACGGTGTGATCTGGGCAGTTTTCTATATAAATCAGAGATATTTTTACATTACTGTTAGACAGGCACATTAAAAAAATGGGAGAGGGAGACAGAAAAAAAAACAAAAAGCACGCCCTTACCTGTGCTTTTGATTTGGTGGAGTCTGAAAGTGGAGGCGCCTGCTGTGTACATCACCAGGACAAAGAAAAGCCCACGCATTTTTTCCCAGAGGAAATCAGAAGGAGAAGACTGAGGTAAAATGTCTTGAAATCTACAGGGAAGTTTATTACAAGACAGAAAATACAATGAAAATACTGAACATTAACTTCAGAGTTAACTGCCCTTTTCCTCACTCCAGACCTGGTGAGCTTTGGTTCACGCTTAGTGAGCAGAAAGTCTTCTTCATCCCTAGTTTATGGAGGCTGACTTGTGGACTAAGAGCATCTGGTGTGGCACAAACACATCACTTCTGTTCCTTTCCTTTCACTCCAGGAGATGCAAACAACATACCACAAGATGCTGCTGTCCCCACGGCTTTTCAGTGCAACAGCTACGGGTGGAAAAGTCTAGCTCTGCTTATTTTGCAACAAGATGTGACTGAGGTGCAGGTCAGCTGCTTCGAGTTAGCTGTAGTGTAGCAGCTTGGGTGAACACAGGAGCAAAGATGCAGCAGAATAGACTTTACCTCTCTTAAGCAGTCACTTCAGGTGTCTCCCAAGGTTGTACGGACCTCATTAAATCCTGTGTCACTTTATCTTCCCCACTGTGGCTACCAAAGTAGGCCAGCTAGCGTAGATCAGGCTGCAGGCAAACTTCCTGCTATAACCAGAGCCAAGCTTTCAAAGTCTCCAACAAATGTTTCCCTTGGGACAAAAAACTTTGACTCCCATGGCACACACCCCCATCTTGCTGTTGGTACGCAAGTGAGTTTTCAGCATGGACACTATTACCACCTGTGCTAAAAAAAAGATGAGGAAACCCCTGAACAACTTGTCCTAAAAATCAGACAAGGTGACACTAAGGGAAAACAAAGCTATCTGCTGCCAGTTATTCATGAATTGTCATCTGTATTGGCCTGACATGGGCAAGGCAGCTTCTGCGTACATCACTGAATGCTTTCTGCTCTGCCACGAGATTTCAACTGCTGCTACTCAGTTGATTGATTGTGTGTTATCTCAGTGTACCACAGGCAAAAATATATAAAACATGCTACATATAGGAACCAGTTTATGCTCTATGTAAGGTGTTTATGTGCAATATAGTACACACATGCACGTGATACAGACTATTTCCATTTTATATACAGAAATGTAAATTGCATGCATTTAACATTAGCCTAACACTATGATTGTCCCATAGGATGAATAATAAATGACTGGACAACTACTTCAAATTCTATCCAAAAGCAAAACCATATTTCTATCAATATAACACAGTCATATTCATAGGTACTCACCTTCAGGCATCTTCTGTATATCCCATCATGCTCATATTTATAATGCAGTTTTAATCCAAATTTCTCCCTGTTCTAGTAGCTATATTCATCTGACATCTGATGGTTTGACTATAATAAACTATTTCCAGCTTATTGTCCTCTCTACAACACCATAAAGCCAACCTCTTGCTCAATAATACTGTTTCGTAACCATGGGTCGTCTCCCCTACCGCTAGATCTGCCAGGGTTTCCAGGGCATTGGCATGGAGCTGTAGCCCCTCTCAGGGCTACACCTGGACTAGGTGCTAGGGGCTTTGTCTGCGGCGTTAACAAGCCCCATGGTTCACATGTAACCCTGTAACAGGGGAGTTTCTCTCTCGTTAGATCCTTTGCCTGATGAAAATACTTGGTTACTTCATTCAGAGCTTTCCGGTCCCTTTGGTTTAGTATCTAGCAATCTCCATAAGCCCCACACAATCTGAGGGTTTAGGGGAGGTTTTCATTCTCAAATTTCCGTCAGATTCACTTACCTGTGGTTCTGCAGTCTTTTAGCCATTAGCTTCTCATGAAAAGATACACAACTGAAAATTGCTAGTGAGGATCTTATATAGGGTTTAGCTCAAGACACAGCGGAAACTTGTCTCTTGTTGCCCAATCAGATTTGTGTCAGAACCAAATGACATTTTAGAACCACCTTTCTTTCCTTCCGTAGAGTGAGGATGAGAGAAACAGAGACACAGAGAGAGAGAAAAAATATGTATTTGGATTTCCCAAAAAAGGGGAAATGACTGCCAAATATATGACTAAATTTCCCTTTTTCTGACGAACGGTAGTTTGCATACACTCGTGTTTTCACATGACTATTTCACGCTCTACCTCAAATAAAAAATTCTCATGGGTAACAAAAGGTGTCCTGCTGCATAGTCAGCAGCTAAATGATTGCAATCTTCACATAATGTGGTTTAGCAAGTCATTCATGGACAACATAAATCTTTTGTGATTTCCCAGATCGTTTGTGAATCACGAATGGGTTGATTCGCCTTTCCTTCCATAACATCCATCTTAGTGTCACAGCTTACATTAAGGCTCTCTTTGCGATGGAGTACAAAGAATTAACAGATATAAGCAGATTATGGCATCCAGGCTCATGAGCAGAAGGGGTATGGGTTATGGATTATGAACTGTGGCAATGTTGGCCTCCACCTGTTCAGAAGAGGGCAATCTAGTGGAGAACTTCAGTCTGGAACTGGACCACAAGCCCATTTTTCCTGTGCCTTGTCCTGACATGTGATGCCTCCTGCAGGCAGCCCTGCGTTTCTTACAGTCTCTTGAGCCCTCGGGGAGCAGCCGTGGTGCAGTGCCTCATTGCTAGCCCAGCAAGGCAGTGCGTGGGGTCCCACTGACCGGCCGGACCTGGAGCCAGCACACAGGTCCCAGCTAGCAGACATCAGTACAATGCCCTCCCCTCCCTGGGCTTCATAAACCTCAGCTGAGCAGCCCTGGTCTGGAGCACTGGGGTCCTAGCCTAAGGCTCAGGCTTTGTGGTGCTCTCACTAACCAAATAATGACTGAGTAATCAAAAAACATAGCTGTTTATGGCAATAAACATGTAAGAACAATTTTTTATTTAACCCTAACATAATTCATTAACTCTTCCTTTAACTAATATCAGCCTCAGTTATACTAAAGATCTCAGAACATTGTTTAAGAGATGAAAAAATATCAGTTTTTTTAGACCATGCTGCCATCTACTATGGAGAGAAGAACCGTGTAGATGATGACATCTATTAATATACCGAAATCTTTGGGGGTGTGTCATATGCTTGGGTTGCACATATTCTTTTGTGCAGGCAATATCCACCATATTACAGGAACTTCAGTAAATAAACAAAAAGAAAAAATCACAAAGCCCCGTATTTCAATCTGCAATGGTCTTTACAGTTGTTACATCCTGATCAATGCAGCCGTTGCAAGAATCTCTACAGCTGTCAGTCCCACACATGGCTGCCTGGTTTCCCTTAAGCAGTCCTGTTATCCATAAACCTGAAAGGCTGATAAGGCAACTAAGTTAGTCACTGCCCTGTAGTGCTCCATCTTCTCGGTGAGAAGAATGAATTCACCTCCATTGATGATAAAAACTCCCACATTTGGGCTACAAAACCACTGGTCTTGCTTTTTGGAGCCCCTGCACTTCATTCTGAGAATCTGACCTCATGAACTGTAAAGTTATTTCAGTCCTTCCTTTTCCAGTTCACTGTACGGCAAACAGACAGAAGGGCTGTCGGATTGAGTGACCTATGTTGTATTAAGTCTAAGTTCAGGCTATTGCTATATGAGTGCCTTACACAACAGAGGTGGGAGACTCTAATGGTAACTCCGGTCACAAAAGCCAGGCAAGTTCCCAGCAAATAACCCAGACATTTACCAGACTCAGAAAGAGCAAAACTGCAGGAAAGGAGGTTTGATGTCTTTGGAAAGATTGTACCTACCAACTGCTGCAAGCACATTCATTGCATTCACTGAGTGAAGCCACTCGACAGCAAGCTGCTCAATGAGCAGCAGAACTAGCATCACTTGCTTTTCTGGAGAGTTGAGCCCTGTGCCCTGACGCCCACACACACAGGCACCCCTCCATGGCAGCCGCTTCAGCTCTCCCCTCAGGGCCTTTCCCCACCACACTCCAGCCCTTTCCTTCCCCCCACTTCGTGTCCTCTGCTCCCACCTCACCCATGACTGGTTTGTCTCGGCCAGGTGCAGCACGTCCTTTGGATCGCTCACAACTACACCGACGCTAACTGCTCACCTTGTCATTGCCCATCAGCACGTGTAAGGACCGGGCTCTGCCTGACTTTCCCTCCGAGAGGCAACGCTTTGCGTTTCTCATCTGTACACACCACCAGTGACCAATTTTTATTACGCTTCTACAAATCCAAACTCTTTGAAAACACAGCCCCTTGGACAACACAAATGAAGTAGGCTAAAGGATTCAAAGTGAGTTTATAGTGCAGTAACATATGCTGTCCTGCCTTAGAAAACTAAACTAAAACCAAATAGCTACAGAGTAGCAGTGCAGTTCCCAGAGAGCCTAATGGCCTGAGATACACCTAACAAGGATCAACACTTTTAATCAGCTTTCTTCAGAAGAGCTCTGTCCTGGCTGCCTTTTTACCCAGAAAATGTTCCGATCACATGCACCAGGACTTAAAGTTAAAATAGTGTATCTGGACGTGCAAAAGTCCGTTTTTAAAATAACTCAGGAAGAAATGAAAGATAGAACAAGTATTTTTTTTTTAGGAGGTGCCTGCTGAGAAGGCCATGTCACTTTGTGGTCAGTTATTACTGAGTATTTATAAACAGAAATATGCAAGTCTAGCAGCTATATATATAGACAGACTCTTTTAGGGAAGCTAGTGTCATTCTGTGGTCTCGCTGTGCTGATGATTCATTTATACAGCTCAAGATGCTGGAGTATAGCTGTGAAATTCCTAACTTGAAGACCAGGCTACTCTCTATATGTCTCACTCATTGCTCATCTCGCTAGATCGCTATTTCCCACACCAGGGCTACACGCAGCTGCCTTGCCACATTTGGGTGGATTTTCATCTCCTAGGACATCCCAATAAAATAACAAACTCTCAAGGAATATTTAGTGTTCTGACAGTTCCTTGCAACAGGGGCTTTCAAAAGGCCTCCACAAGCAAGGTGTGTCTGTTCATTATCCCTAGTCCATGGAAGGGGAAATGGAAATTCAGGCATCATGGAGTGTCGATAAGACATTTCTGTAAGGGACATGTAAGGTGCCAGCTTTTTCTAGCGACTCCCAGGTTCTGCTGTCTGTCCTGGAGGAACTCATCCAAGTGGCTCTGTGGCTGATGATGTTTGGCATCCAGGAACAGCACTCACATGAACTTTGCTATTTATTCTGTTATTCTGTTTGGCTGAGGCAGCTTCACGCAATTAAAAATAGGAGAAAATTTCTCTGGTTCACATAAGAATAAAGTGGCGAGGCATTAAGAAATATTGAATGTTGAAATCTGACTGGCGAGCAGATGCAAAGTAAACCACAGCTATTGCACCAACACATGTTCTTGGGCTTATTGATATGGGCAAACCTGGTTTTAATAATTTATAATGTCCTTGTGCACAGTTCCCAGATGGGTTCTGGGGGAGCACAGAAATGGAGAGGGAAGAAAAGAAGCTATCCAACTCTGAGAATCACCAAATAGATGGGATGGAAAGAGAAAGACTAAACAGAGGAATTAGCCAAAGCACAACAGATGCCAAGAATACAGGAATTTGCATGCTTATCCAGAGAAATAAGTGCTGTCATACACCAGTTGTATATGACTAACTGGGAGAAACAGGAGGAGATGGGCCAAGAGACATACACTTTGTCATGAGGGAGTGTTCATTTGGCCAGAGCAGCAACGGCTTGGCTACAGATTGCCTCCCCGCTACGGCCTCCTGGGATTTCCACAAACCCTTTCACTGCAAAAGAAGCCAGGCAGGCTGTGAAGAATAATTACAGTGTCAAGAGCTGGAAGGGGCAGGGAGGAGGAGACCCTCATTGTAGAAGTCAACAGGCTGCAAGGGACAAAGTAAGAGCTAGAAAGGCCCAGAGCCAGCAGCAATGAGACCAGAAGTACTTTAAGCAACAAAAAGTGCCTCACCTGCCCTCACCACACATGGAGTTTAGCTTGACCAAGGGGACTCTCCCTGCATCACACCCATGTTTGCAATACCTGTCAGGGACACTGGAAGGTCTTCACCTTGCCCACTAGTGCTGCACACAGACTGCCAGCAGCAGATTAAATTGTCTGTGCGCAGACATGCAGCCATAGACTGGTGAAATAAAAAAAAAATATTTCTAAAAAAGTGGGATTTGCTGGCTTTTTATTTAAGGGAGAAAACCATCCTTGGGCACTGTCTACATGACATATGATGCAATGTGGACAAGCAATGAAGGAGGATTGTTGCAGAGCTGAGTTTGTTTAAAATTGTAGAGATAAAGTGCTATCTCCCTATACACTGAACTGGAGAGGGTAATCTAAATGGCTAAATAGTGGAAGTCTCACCATCACCACATCTGAATGCCTCTCTAAAATTATGATAAAAGTGAAAAAAAAAAAATTCTTACTGTCCTTCCTTCTCCCATGGGTAAAATTATGTATAGATATGCTGAATTTTGTTCATGGTGTGTCAAACAGTGGCTTCACTAGTGTAAAGCCTCAGATGCTGGTAATTACATGCTGCAAGTGAAATCAGTAGGATCTGCTGGAATGCAAGCGTGGATGCACGTGCACTTCTTTGCAGACCTGCAGATGATGACTGACAAGGTGGACCACAACTCACAGCTCAGCCTGAGCACTTCCCCAAGCTACTAGCCATCCCTGCTGCTCGGACAGAGTAAGCCTGCAGCACACGTAGAATCCTAGAATCGTTTAGGTTGGAAAAGACCTTTAAGATCATCAAGTCCAACAGTTAATGTAGGACTGCCAAGTCCACCACTAAACCATGTCCCTAAGCATGCAACTACCCATCTTTTAAATACCTCCAGGACATTATCTACCATGCCTCAGTGCAGGGCTTTAGGCAAAGCTGCAGCACCGACATCGTCACTCACCGTGTCAGGGCTGACCGGTGGGGCTGACTGGAGCTAACGATGCCGAGGAGAACAGTGAGCAGACGTTTCCCACAACTAAGGCATCTTCTCAGACCACAGGCAGTGAGTCAGTAGGGGCACTAGGGACATACTAGAAAAAAGCAAACCTGAAATTGCTGAGTAGCTTTTTGTTTCCCTCCACTTCCAAAATCGCAGTGTTTGCTTGCAGTCATGATCAGTCTTTTTATAAATGAAGCAACATAATGTGCTCTGTGGTCTTGCATGTGAAAAGTGTAGAGGGATTTAAAAACACAGCAGTGATTACAAAAGCCCATGGTAACAGTAGACAGGAGAGGAACTGTGTCCAGTTGAGGAGCATGAAGTCATATAGAGTTACATGAGCCAGAACAACAGGGGCAACATAAGATTCCTAAATCAGTTATGGTGCTTGGTTTAAGCAGCCAACCCAGCAAACAGGAAATTCCAGAAGCAAAGAGAAAAACAGATGACAAAGGTTTTTGTTCATGATTGGCTTTTTGTCAGCTGAACTTATAATTTATTGGTAAAAAGTAATTTCATAGCTATGAAACAGTGACAAATGTATGTCCTACGATTAGGGAAAAATTGAGCTGGTATGGGTCATACATTAGTGTAGGTGTACTGGGAGGATAATACTAACCATTCATTTTTATTACATGTTCCTGAATGAAATCTTTGTCTCACCAAGAAGATTAAATCATTTATTTAATGCAAGCAGTAAATCTTCTTGTTTATCTTAGTTTTACTATCCTTCTGACACACAAGTATACTTTACATACTTGTTTTAAGAAGCGGGAGTATGAAATACACTTAGTGGATACAGGTATCCAAGGTATTTCTTTCCTACTCCACTACCTTGATGTGTCATTCATTGTCACAGGAGTTGTGGAGGACACAGTGCAAAATGTATGAGAGTGCATATAGTATAGAAAAAAAGACACCAAGGTTTCAGTTGTGCTTGGTGTTCTTTCTTAGTACTTGTCCTGGGTTTAGTGTCATGATGGTCAGCAATTCTGACTGGCATCAAGAGTTGCTTGAGAAAAAATAAGACAAGTTAGACTTGTTCTGGATCAGTGACAGGATGGAAGAGGGGGTTACAAATAAATGAATAACAAATAAATAGATGCAACAGATACTGCTTCTCAATGGAGGGGGGAAAAACAGCGTATTTAAAAACACAAATTAGGAGAAATCAAGTCAGTTCAGAAGGAAAAGAGCCAATCCCAGCATCACCGTTGTCCTCCTAAAGAAGAAATGCATGAGCAACCTAAAGTGATGCTGCAAGATCACATTTGCTTGCAATAAAGATCAGGTAAGCTTAGTCTTTCTTTTTATCTTCTATTTATCTGTTCATTTGGTGCACGTACACTGTGAAGCACTGAGGAAACTAAGATTTTGTACCCTTCATTCAGGTTAATGAACACATTTGTTTTAATAAAAACAGTTACCATCAGCTGAGCTTGGACGGTTCTGATACATTCATAATGGCTGACCACATAACAGGAGCACAAATACACCTGGGGCAGCAAAACTGATCTTAGGAGGATTTCAGCCTTCAAATGCACTAAGCTAAGCCCTTCTCCAGCACATGGTGTTCTCTACCAGCTCAGAAGGGAACTCATCATTTCAGCAACTGTTTTTTAAAGAGTTTGGGAGGATTTTACACATGATGGGAAGTCAAGACAATATTTAATGTTATTTGTTTAAATCATCATTGCTATCAATTCTATTTTGAAAAGAAAAAGAAGGGATTTTTAACAACAATATTGCTCTGCTCTGCAAATTTTCCTTAATCACAAGCTGGAAGAATGTTCATTTGGACTTAGTCAATTGGAACTAGGGAGAACCAAATATGAGGGTTTACCATTTACAGGAAAATTTGGGTAACTTTAATGAAAGATTGCAAGAAAGTAGTGGTTTTTTCCTTCAAAACATCCCTGGATTGAGAGCTTCCTTCCCAACAAAACTGACATCCCTGTTGGTCCTTCTGGCTGTAGCTTTCAGGATCTGTTATCTCAGGGGCATTTATTTCACTGGGGACCCAGGAGAGCCCTGCACTTACTTTAAGGACAGCTCATCAAACCCAATCTTCTCATAAGTGCTGAGCCATTCCCCTTGTCTTCACGGAAAGCTGAAAGGTCTCAGGACCTTTACAAGCTACTATTTTGATTAATGTACAAGATCTTGTGAATAGGCTTTCCAGGGAGAGTGGTTTCGACAGGATGTATGAATAATTGATACGGCTCTTGGCTTGATACCATAGTTACGGGAACAAAAGAAAAAATGAGGAACAGAATTTAACCTTTTAATACCATGACGATACGGCAGCACCGTTTGGAACCTTTAACCATCACTGGCTCCCTTGAAGTTGCAACTGGCCAGCTCTGTACAGCAAGGACGTGGTACTCAGCAATAGGGTATCTTGCTGCCCCTCAGCGGTTCAGAGCTGCTGCCTGTTTCACGATGTCTTCATGAAACTGGCCTGATATGAGGGGGTTGTAACTACATGTCCCATGCAGAAGTCACAGGATCTGGATTTTAAAATATCCAAGAGAAGTCCTGGACATAAGAGATAAGAAAGAAGGCATATACTCCTTGGCACCCCAATGCTAATTTTTAGACTCATTAGAAACTCTCTCTCTCTTTTGATAAATAGATTGAGACAAAGAGAAAGAAAAAAAAAAAAAAGAGAGACATATACGTGTCCATACATGGAGAAATATAGAGGCTGCCACCTGCTGAGAGGAAAGGATTGTATTCCAATTGCAAAAGTCCCCAAAAGAAGGGAGGAAATTAAAGCCCTGCAGGGTTTCTCTTCCTCCTTTGCTGTCTGTTTTTTCATTGCCCCATGCAAAGTGGAACAGCTACAGGGTGCTGGCTGTGCTTGCCAGGGGACACCAGAGTTATCTGGCCAAAACTGTTCAGTGTAAACTGGCAAACATTTGTGGAAACTCAAAACTATTTTACAGCAAAACACCAGCCCGAAAAAGTTTACTTATTAATAACACAGCTAATAGGATTCTAGTGAGTTTACATTTATAGTGACAACCCGAGGACTGCATTAAAAAGTATTTACTTTATATAGTTCTACAACATTAAAAAAATTCAGTAGCAGCAGTGCTGTGTCATTTTAGGTTGAAAATCCATTAATGAGTTTGCTGGTGATACCATGTTTATTAGAGGCTGACAGCCTCTGGCAGGGCCCCTGTAGCCAGGCATTTGCAGAGCCGTCGGAACTAGGATGCCACCCTCCAGAGCTGGCTCAAAACACTTGTCTCTTCATCTTAGGATAAATTTACTTCTTCACTTTTCAGAATTGCTGCTGTAAGAGAAGAGAATGATTTGTCTAGTATATCCTCAAATCATGAAATGATTCTTATTTCTGAAGGCTTGGTGGAACAGAGGAAAAGTCTGACATTTTCTGGCACTGCAGTCTGCCAAAGGGAGATATGCAGTGTTTTCTTAACAATGTAAGCAGCCACCGGTTTTAACACTCTACTTACTTAAATGAGCGTTTCAAAACCTTGTAATGTTGTAATGAAGAAAAGTGCCCGGCTGAACTGTTCCTTGAGGCTGCACTTTCTGAGAAGATGAAGAAACAACACCTTGAGGAAAGGATTTTGTTAATGTGCCAACTTAGATGTTTTTGTAAGAGGCGCTTTCATCAGAAGTAGGTGCACAGGAGGAATAATGAACTAAAGAGGCTGTGCTTTCAACAAGGCTTTTGCCTGACTCAGGATGTATCATGGGTAAATTCAAGTTGCTTTGGGTTCAGCTGTTTCATGTTCAGTAAACAAAATGCAGGGTTTGCAAACCCTATAGTATTTTATGCACATTATCAAGCCCCTTTCAGAAACAGATCTTTCTAGACGGGGGGCAAGTTTACCTGCAGCAAAGTGGATGCAAAGTCATCTGCGCCCTGAACCAAGTTCTGCTGTGCCTCTGACGTGTGTTCTTGTCCGTCTCTTAACCTGCTCTCCTCCATAACCCTCACCTCTCTGCAGACCTCTGTCCTCCCAGCACCCTTATCAGCCATGACCAGGCTGCTATAACCAGATCGCATGTTTAGATGGGGGACTTTATTATCCTTTGCTACTAAAAGAAGCTTTGTTTTGTACAGAGGTAAGTTACCTATTGATACAGCCAAGTAAAAGGTAGGTCATGAGCAGAAGTAGGGCCAGGACACACAAGACGGACAGTGCACAGAGTGGTACAAATGCAGGAGAGGCTGTTGTTACCATAAGGAATTCTCCACCTTTGCATCACTGCAGAGATGCCTCTCAGCCATGTACCTGTTCATTCACAAAGATTGCCCACATCACAGCCAGCAGCTCTCATGATATGAAAATGTTTCTCAGCAATGTTCAGCCTTGATCACAAGACCCTCTCTTTACTTTTCTGTCCTGCAAATGCATGCTACATTGTGTGCATATATACACCTACGTACACGCTGCAGCTTACTCAGGAAATAGTTAACTCTTTTGCTAGTAAAAGGCTTTGTAAGCCAAGAACAAAAGGTGTTCTGGACCTTTGGGACATCAGGAAAAAAAGCAACACATATATGTATGGGAAAAAGCTTCTTAATAACCAAAAAGTAGTGGAAAACACCTCCAGGTCTTCTAAAGACCCTATGACCCTTCATAGGCCATTCAACAGTCAGAGATCATAGAATCACAGTATCATAGAACCGTTTAGGTTGGAAAAGACCTTTAAGATCATCAAGTCCAACCGTAAGCATCACAGGGAAATATCTGTGTCAGCTGGGGAATCTGAAACAGTAAGAATGTCAGAGCAGCCACAGTAGGTCAGACTGAAAGTCCACGTAGCCCCGTATCTGGTCTTGACAGTAACCTGCAGCCAATGTTTAAGGAGAGATAAGAACACGGCATGTGTAGCGTGACTTTTGCCCCTTGTATTTGCTGGCAACTAGCAATTAAGGTCTTTCAGAGCCTCCAGAAGGGATTGATCCCAACACCACCTGGCTTCCAGGAATCTGTAATACCTCCAGCCTCTGACCGTATCCTCCAACTGCCAGCTCTTCTCTGTGCTGTCAAGTATCTAACCTTGCTGTAGGGGATGCAGCTTTGGGTCCTCTGTCATTCTTGCTGCCCACGTGTGTACATTTTGTAATTTTATACACTGCTTGGGGTAGGACAGGCAGAACAACACATATGCATAATGTGAACTTGAAAAGTTCTGTAACAATATTTTCTGCTGTGCCCTTTATTCCCTTCCTACTCGTTGAACCCAGCACCGTGCAGTCCCAGAAGTCCAGCCATGTCTAGTCATGAATGACTCCCCTTTTGCCAGTTAGTCTTCGTGCTGGGCAAAGGCACTTTATGGTGGCATTGCACATTCCCTTGTCATGCATCATCATCATCTACCAAGTGGGTTAGCAAACAAAGGACAGTGAATTTGCAAAGAGCAAAGTCTACATGCAGGAGTTCTCACATTGGCAGGCCATTGCAGCAAGCTCTATCCACATCCCGAGGCAAGTGGTTTTTGATGTAATGGAGGTCTTTCCCTGTGATCCCATCCCTCCGACCCCCAGCACTGCACTCCTGTGCCTGTTTTTGGTTGACCCATCTCCAGAGGTAGGACTAGCTGATTGCTTACATCTTTCTCATTACGTTCAGATTCAGCTACTTGCCAGTCCCCTGTCTATATGCCTGACTGCAAAGACCACAAAGTACATCAAGGCTTTCTCCATGCAAGGAGGCAGAATTTTAAAAAGGCACCCATTTGCAGGAGTGGGGGATTTGCAGGAATGACACCGGTGGGCCCAAGATGTCCTGTGCTTTCTAGAGCACTGTGCAGAGCATGGACAGGTTTCCTGAAAACATCCGGGACGGCGCTGAAGCAATGCTTGATGGGACAGCTGACCAGAACACACAGCACTTATCGGCACTCTGTGTTCATGCGGGATGTAGTGAAATGAAACCTATGGACACTGATTGCAGAACAAAATGTACTGTACGTGCACTACTCACGCAACCATATGGAGCTCCAGCACAAATGTGTAGCTGAAAATGTAGATATGCCCCCAAGGGCAACCTCATGTTTGAAAACAATTCAGCCCTTGCATTTGTTTCATGCCGAACCTCATGCTTTGCGCTCTGGCTCATGAAGTTGTAGATCTCAGATTTTCTAGGTGAGCGAGGTGGCCGTAAGGTACCCAGAGTTCACTGTACAAAAAGCATCCTATTACTACTCAAGTAATAGGAAGACATGCTTGTGAAATAAGACCCTGTGACTGTGTTTACTTAGGCAACATCTCCATGCAAGTATTCATTGATCTGTTGTCCCCAGGGGCCGTCCCAGATTGCGCGTCGCCTGCCCTGTTCCGGAAGAATTGCCACACATCAAGAGGCTTCAACTTGCTTCCTCTTTACCAATTTGATTTTTATAAGTTTGCTGCTCACTTGGCAACAAAAAACTCACCCTGGTTGAACTGGTCCAGTTTTCAACTGGAGCAAGTCAGCAATGCTGGGGAATGAGATGAGAGGAAAGTACCTGAGAACAATTAGGATTCACTTCTGGAAATACGTCCTGGAAGATACCAAGCCAAATGGCCATTATAGTCACTCATGTCTTAAAGTTTAATGTGGCCTGTTGATGTATATTTTCAAATTTTTCTGCAGTCCCTATGGGAATCCTGACTCAAATTACTAATTACGACATTCTGCAGGACGACTAATACGTTTCTGCAGGAATTCTGCAGGAATACCAATACCAATTACGACCAATATTACCTGCACATTTTTTCTCCTAACAAATATGACAAGGAATTTGTTCCACATTGTGGGATGCTTCCAAGCTACATTTCTCCAATTTTGTTGGATGTGGGAAGTGTTTCCCTTTGATGGCCTCAGTCATCACTGCCCTCCACACAAAAGTATTGAGAGCCACGACACGATGGTTAATGTGAATGGCAGGGACGTCAATATTGCCCTAAATATGACCCAGAGTTCTTGTTAGCTAGGCGGGGTGGTAGCATGACCTGCTCAACATAACAAGGTATCAAGGCAGAATATTGGGGTTTTTTACAAAAATTATACACCGAGTTTCCTATATAACATTTCCTTCCAGCAGCTGGAGTTGGAGGAATATACCGTTCTACAATGATTCCTACCGGTAAGGTTATGAATATTGAATCAGTGGCTGTGCACCCATCCAAATCTAACTGTGTTATGAATGCCAGTACAGCAGGGAAGGCAGGTGCAGAAGTGGACACACAGCATGATTTGTCATGTCAGTATTTCACTTTTACCTCTCCTTTCAGCCCTGGCTCTTCACTCTTCTTCTGTTTCTTTGTTTTGTTTTTGGTTTTTGTTTTTTTTTTTTTTAATGGACTGTTCTCTCCACTTTATTAAGTTTGAATATGTGATACAAAGTTAATGTTTTCTAATGGGTGGTCTTGTACTTCTTTGGTCCGTTGCCAGTTTTCTTTTTGTGAAAGATTTAATCAACATTTCAACAAACAGAAGCCATGTATCACTTCTGCCTGGCTCCAAAAATAACAGTTCCCTTCCCCATCTGTGATACACAATAAATATTCATTTTATCATGTATCCAGAGGTTTTTCAGCAGCACTAGAGACTGAAACAACTTGAAAAATTTTCCCACTTGAATATTAAAGAAAAACACTTTACACCAAATATGGCCCTACTTATATCAGAAAAAAAAAAAAAATCTAGGTTTCATGAAAGTTCTTTTTTATTCTACAAGGTTAGCAGTGTTCAGTTAAAGTGCATTCCTCTTCCACAGTTCATACAGTATATCTTAGTATCTACCAAAAAGACAGCTGGTACCCATCTGTCTGTGCACAATGGCATTTACGCTGCTAACTTAACTAGCTCTGTTTTTAGCTGCTTGTTCCCTCCTCTCCTTTCACATATCACACACTGTTCACTTCAAGGATGCCATACTTCCTTTAAATATGTCTCAAATACATCACTTCTTTTTAAAAATAATTCCCAACACTGATGAAATAAATAAGTTTCAGTCCATCAGTTTTATTAAGTCCCAACACACCAGCACAGACTTGAGGGGGAAAATAAGTCCATTCACGTATCTACATACTCACAAAACCTTATGCAAAAAGGTTAAATAGAGATGACCCAAACTGACACATTTGGCCTAAACAACCTCAAACCTGGAGACTGACAAAACCTGAACCTGACACTGTCTCAGGACTACCTGTCTCAGCGCTGCACCAACCGAAGGGGGAAACCTCAGTCAACCATGGCCAAACGGGTTTGCTCAAGTCCAGCTCTTGTTGCGCAGCCTAAACAATTCAGATGTATTCTCTCAATGAGGAAGAGTCTAGGTCTCTAGACAGGGTTTATTTAGGCAGCATTTTCATTTCCCTGCAATATCTTTTAAATATCATAAGTAAGTTTAATATCAATTTTCCTGCAATAAAAAAGCAATATAAAACTATAAAAAATAAAGCAATATAAAAAGTGCAATGTATCTATGTGAAAAACTATTGATGGTTACACTTGCGCTACTTTAAGATCAACTTGTGAAATTATATACTCGCATTTTTGCGAGAAATAACAGACATGCTAGTTACTACACCTGGAGACCAGAGACTTAGCAGAGAACAAAATACAAGATCATTGTAGCTCAAGGGGACCCCTCTGGTAAATGATAGCAAAATGGACTACAAACCATCTGTTTCAAATCACGAAGAAATCCAACTAGCAATGCATTCTGCCGACAGCAGAAAGGATTAGCCCGTGTTTGTGTGCCGTAGTACGCTGTGAACAGCACATCGAGTCAATATGTCCAGAGCTTGCCTGCTCTGTTCAGCAAAACTAGGCACCATGCCTTTCCAAACTGGATGGCTCTGACACTCAAATCATCCTCAGCTGAAGTAGGATGAAGCTTTTAAGTGCAGTGAAGTGAGAATTTTAATCTCTTAACAGATGAAGACACCAAAATGTGTTCCTAACACACCTAAATGATAGCACTTAGACAAAACCTTTGGGATTTTTGGTGTTTGGGTTTTTTTGGGTTTTTTTGAAGGGACAGAAAGAATCTAAAGGAGGAATTAAGAGGATGTCTCCAGTCTTACCCAATGTCTCTTTTAGGGATTGTTCCCCACCAGCTTCTGCAGGCAGAGTTGTCCCACCAATCTCAGACAAGTATGAAGGGGAAAATAACAAGGAGCCCCAAGTGAGTCTGCATGGTTAACAGCTCACTCTCCTGAAATTTTCTGCCACAATACATTTTAAAAACATGTAGTAAGGAGATGACTACATTCCATCTAAGGGACTAAGACTGTACATTTAAAATATACTGTATTTCTACGGGAAAGGGATTGTTCCCTGCTATCCGTTACTAGGAGTTTACCTGAACTAATCCTCAAAGCATCAGCACAGCAGTGACCTCAAAGGTCCTTCCAAGAAAAGCCTCCCTACTTTAGGAAAACCACAACAGAAATCCCAAGTGCTAGAATTAATTGAACTGCTTTTTAACTGTGGGTAAATGAAATTTTGGGGTTCTTGGAGGCCTTTTTAGAGTAGGCTTAAATGTTAAAATCTTATGAATCTGAGAATGAATACAGTCATCATTAAAACTTTCCAGGATGAGATTCACAGCCTCTTCATATCTGCATGCTACGAACACCACACACACTGATAACAAAACTGCCAGCCCCAAGCAACTCTCAAGTCTCCATGGCCTGTGTGAAAACTGTTATTGTGAAACAGCAATGAACTCTTCTTTGCCTGAGATGTGAACCTCTCTAGACCGTGGCTTGAGGTTGGCTGTCTTAATGTGCTCATCAAAAAAAGGTGAAAAAAAGAATGTGAAACATTTGCAACATGCAGAGTGGTCAAGATACTGCAAGAAGCAGAATTAGTGCATTGTGATTAGAAGTATTTACATGCATAGCATCAATGTTGTTCACCTGACAAAGACACACTTTAGTTTTTTATCTCTGACCCATTACAACCTTCAGAAAATATTTACTTCAGATTTTTTTTAGCATCTCCCAATCTATTTTCATTGCACAAAACCCACACAAGAACCTATCCTGCGTGCCAGCAAGCACTCAGCATCCGTGCTGAGACATACAAGGTCAGCCCAGATCTTACTGGAAGGAAACTGGATGCACTTTTATGATGGTCACCTTTGCATGAGAATGGTGTTTCCTGGAGTGAGATTAGAACTTGCAAAATGAGCTTGCTTAATAGCACTGTATTTCAAATCCAAAAGGAACTTCTAGGCCTCTGCATTTGGTGTTTGAGAAATGTCGGCACAAACACCACTTTCCAGGGTAAGTAGTGAAGACGGCTATTACAAAACTTCATTAGTCAGGCCTCAGAGTTACCACAGTCAACTTGAAACCAAGTCACGTACGTGAAATTATAGCATTTGCTGATATACATTTTGCAAACAGATGGCCAATTTAGAAGCAAGATTTGGATTTGGCCTATTCAAAACCTCTTCTGCAGCTTCATCCCTTCATGCTAATACTCTATTATTTGTACAAATTTCCATATTAGCCCAAAGCTGTTTGATTAAAAGCTAGAGTGTCTGCCCATCTTGGGACAGTTTGCACTGGGATACATGCACAGCTACACATAGCAGTGCAGAAATGCAATCCCAGTACCACACAGTCACATCTTTGCTAGAAGCAGCAATAGCTGCATCCACTGAAAAAAATCTCTAGTGCGTTGCTTCAACCCATTACATTGCAAGACAAACACTGCTTTGGGCAGAAACAGAAGTATGCTACCTACTTAAGAAAGGAAGGAAGGACAGACAGCAGAAAAAAGGGAGCAGAGAAAAGGAGGAGGGAATGGGGCCAATAACACTTCTCCAAAAAAGACTGAATTTACAGCTCCTGCAAAAATACATGCTTCTCAAACGTCTGAGAAGTTAATGAGTCCTGCAGGCCCTAAAGGCATGGTTGCCAGAGGGAAGAAAGCTGCTTCTCCTGTAGCAGATGCAGCCAGGTGTGGGGTGATCCTAAGCGAGAGGTCTCACCGAGCAGTGGGATCTGCTGCAGGGAGCTTCCCCCAGCTGGTGGCACCCAGCTTGGCAAGCCCCAAAGTGCAGCAGCACAGGGTGTAAAGCCTCCCCAGCCTCTGCGACCTCCAGCTATAGGGCACAGCCATGGGCAGCATCCAACCCAGCTCCGCTGGCGTGGAGTCCCTGGCATCTCTGCTCCCTCTCTTAGGGGTGTCGAGAGAGGAACTTGAGCTCTTGTATATGTGGCCTCACCATGCAAACATCTCCCAGACACTGGGAAGTCACGTCTTCCTCCACCCGGTGCTGTTACTGCAAAGGAATGGGAAGAAGACCTAGGAGCCATTTTAGCCATTTCAGCAATGGGAATGAGAACACGATGCTCTCCATGACTAGATATAAAACTGAAACCAAAAGGGTTGGTTCTATTTATAGAAGTGGGGCAAAAAGAGATCAACTTCACTTTGTTTGTTTTTGTGACCTCTTGCCCTTCTTCCTGCTCTCCGTGGTGGAGGTGCCAGAGGGAACAGGCCTGGCCCAGCTCACCACAGCCAGCCCTCGGGGTCCCCAGGGCACTAAGTGGCAAAAGCAGATCCCTCACCCCAGCCTAGGTCACCCACTGTGGCAGTCGCACGTAAGGAGACCACTGAAACACAGGAGTCTAAGAGCACTTTACCATCTTCCATGAAGAGGGCCACCAAAGGCCCAGGTGGGCTTGCTGGTGTTGCTCTGTGGCCGGGGGCTGGCCAGCCTCCCATCAGCAGTGGCTCCAAAGGGTCTGGTGAAGGAGGTTTGTCTGTCCTGCAGGAGCAGAAATCAGCAGATCCCAGGCACAGGGATGTCTGGGGGGGCTGTCTGCTCCCTTGCCTTGGTGCGTAGAGGAACTCAGACAAGTTTGGAAGTAACTGCAGTGCGATCCCCGGCTGTACTCTGGTCACGGGGCGCATAAAAATCAGAGAGCAGAAGATGGACCTCACCACCTTCTACCAGAAAAAGGCAGCTCTCCATTGCCCATTTCCTCACAGTTCAGCTAAATTAACTTCCATTGTCCCAAGGCACCTGCAGTGCGGTTGACTTTAGAGAGGAGCAGAGATTTTCAGATTTCTTCTGGTTTACACTCCATCCAAGTTCCTGAAGAATCCAGATTCACAGATTTCACTTCCAGACAATATTTCTGACTGGGGAAAACCCATAAAGGAACATTTTAACTGTTAGTTGCTCTCTAAACCCTCCATTCTGACTGGTCTTTCAGGAACAAATATTCTGCTGCAGTGAACCTCAGCTGCAAACTGATCCCAGGGGATGAATCTATTGGATGGATCTCAGTTAAGAAACACAATTGTGAAACATTCTCTGGTAAAGCGTGAACAACAGTGCTGAAAAACGCTCTGTTTGATTTGTAGGCATGTGCACATGTGCAACAAGGAGCACAAGGGGGGGATCTACACCTTTTGCCCGCATGTTGTGGCGTGAGGGGTTGTTCCCACCTCCCATGTCATCAGTGATGCAATGAATCGCTCTTTAAAAGCCCCCAAGCAGAATTTGTGGAAAAATCTATTTTGTACTGTCTTTGTAAAAGAAAGATCAAGGTATGCACCTTGCACTTTTAGGCAGAAGGCACATGTTTAAAGGCAGTGAATAAATCATCTTCCAAAGACAAGCTTGAGAAATGCACAAGAAACCAGGGCCCCATTGTAGACACTGGTTTTACAGCATAGCAAAATCACCCTTTTTCCTCCTTTTCAGCCTAAACCTCCCTTTGTTCTACTGGGCACATGTTTTTCCTTAGGAAACAACCAGCTTATCTCCTCTCTAATTAACAGTCATCTACTGCAAGCTCTCTTTTCCCTCAGCGAGTGAGAGACACGGCCGGCTGAACTCAAAGGACTTGTTCTCTGCTTGTGATCAGTGCACCTGAGGAAGGGCTTGCGGGCTTGGCAGTCTCTCAGTTGCTTCCCTCCCGCCGCCAAATCTCAGTTGTTCTAACAAAAACCATCACTCCAAGGAACCTACCCAAAATATGTGACTGGCACTTGTTTGTCCACAAGTCTGCAACTGAGACCTGCGGGTGCCGTGGCCTGAAGGCAACGAGGGGCATCTCACCTGGGGTAGATAGCAGGGCATGGGGCAGCTCACGAGTGAAAACTCTGGCCAATTGGACAAAACATTGCTTCAGTTCTTCATATAAAAAAATCACAGGGGGCTATCCATTTTCTATCTATCTGAATCTTTTCCTTTTTAATCAGAAAATTAATTTGCCATTTAACTGATACTTCCCATGGGAAAAATGCTAGTCTTGTGAAACACATGTACTCTGATCAACGAAGGCGAGAGGTAAATTTTGTCTGAGGTCAGTTTGACTGAGACAGAATATTTTGTTTAATTGATACACTCTGAAATACATAATCGGTGCCATAAAATTTATAAAGCATTTACCTATTAGCACCTTATCTCACCCAGCACGTCGGTTATTATAGGTATACCCAAGCCCTCAAAAATGTAAATGTAACCTGATGTAACACATTTCCTTCAGAGGCAAACTTTGTGAGCTGGACCATGAGAGAAGTTGTCCATTCAAAAAGCACCACATATAGGGATGATGGATGTAGGGAGCAACATGAAAATATCTGTAAAATTCAAATTACAGTTAACATGATGACATGCTGGTGGTTAGTACAGCAAGCAAAATATTACAGTTATTAGAAGTGAAGAAATTAGTTTTGAGCAAATACTGCAATGTTTCACTTTGACTTTTCTGAAACAAAATGTTTTTTAAATTCTCTTCCATAAAAAAATCCAACCTTTTGTTCCTTATTTCACGTTAGGATAAGAGAAAAAAAATAAAAATGCTTCTATTGATAACCCTCCCTCACTTTACAGGAATGTAGAGAAGTTCATTAGTATTTGTGAACCATACTAAGTTGATATAATTTATGAGAAAATGAGCACTTTGGATGACACCAAGTAAGATATACATAAGGCTCCACACTAATTAATGAGGATGAAGAGATTTTTTGAACACTTATCCCTCCCATGAGGACCATCTGTTGTAGAGTACGGCACTTCAAGAAAAGTCCATAAATGTAATTAAATGCTGAGCAGTAGTAAGGGATGTCTGCATTAATTTTAAGTTAGGAACATTAAACCCTGGTATTTTCTAATTTTTCAGCTTTTTTAAAAAAAAATCCTTTTCCTAAAGGTTTGTATTACAGCATCAACTGGTTAAATTGCGCAAGGCAGTACACAAACACGCAATGGATGACAAGCTTGACACTGAGTAGTTCAGCGTCGTGACAAACGTCTTAAAACCTCTGATGGGATTAAGGTACCTAAACCCAAGCATGGAGTTCCCTTCCAGATGTCCAAGGTATCTGAGACAACCCCCTTGCCCTGGGAACCCCAACACTTCTTTAGCAGCATCCAGGTTTTAGGGAGCTGGAGTAATCCCTCTGTAAATACCCCTAACTACCTTGGGTCATTCATAGAGAGACAGTGCTAGGAGCAAACCTAGAATTCAGTTCCTTGCTCCTTTGTGTGGGTTACCATGCAATATAGGCAAAGTCAACCTCCGTCTGAATTTTGTGTTGTCACTTGTAACATCTGAGTTTTTGTACATTGGTACTGTTATGGAGATACTCTCCAGCTGCAAAGTCTTCAGTGCCTGAAGATGGAGCGAAGGTGGCCTGCTGCCTTTCTGGCTCATCGTTTGTAAAGCCACTGCTGTCTCAGATCTTTGATTTCACGAGCAGGACTACTGGTCCTTCACACACCACACCTGCTCATGGATCAGCTGCTCACCTGCCACATTTTACAAGGGCCCTTTTCAGGCAAGGTGACATCCATGACCGTTCATCTCAATATTATAAACTGAAACTTTTCAACAGCTGATTTCCAGGTTCAACCATCTCAGCACTGTGGATTGAACCAAGAACACTGTTGGCTGCTCTAAACTGTGCCATCCTTGCTCTCAATTAGAGCCCTGGATTACCAGTTTACCAAATCACTTCATCTTAAACTCATGAAGAACCCTGTTGAACCTGATTGCTGGCTTACACGATTGGCAGTAGGCATGGGTTTATGCACATCACTGAGCCTGAGTTTAAACAATGCCACTAAACAGCTGTGTGACGTGGAATAAATCACTTCATAAAAATCCCTGGTGTTTTCACTAGTGTAAAACTGAGATCTGTCCCACTGGCACATTTTGAAAAGCACTAGAAAAATGTTTTTATCTGAATGGCAGATAATAGATGAATTCATGCTTAACTTGCATTATTCTGTTTTAGAAAAATTAGTTTTAAAAAAACCTATCATAGCAGCACAGTAATGATAATTGCAGCTTAATTAGCCATAACAGATTCTTTATGCCCTGAAATAATTTATTCTCCTTTTATACTTGTCTCTGATATCCATTAGAGTCATTACAACTGGGAGTCTATAATTACATACTTTGCATTTTAACATTCTATGCCAGTTTGTGCTCTCTTCTTATCTTTCAGTTAATTTCATTACCGAAACATCAAGAAAATTTCCATATGAATTTTCCAGAAGTGCTTGTGATTTGATTTGGGTAGGTTTGGGACTTAATGAAGCCCAGCGAGCCAGTTCTTAGGTCAGAGCATCTGTACGTGCACACAAGTCCGGCTCTGCCAGCTGCTCTGTGTAGTCTCCGCACCACGGTAGGATCCCTTGATAGGAGTCCATATTCAGGTTTGGGACGACATTTAAGCATCAGGTGGAGGTCAGGACACAACAAAGTGCTTGGGAGAACAGAGGTTAGATTGCATCTATGTTATGTTTGAAGTTAAACAAATGCTTAAGCCTGCAGTGGGGTTAACAAGGCTCTTGACAAGGCTCTTCTAGGATGCCCCAGGTCCACTTTCTGCCTCGTGGCACCACCAGTAGGAGACACAGGGTTGCCAAAAGCCAGGACCCCTCCTTGCTGCAAGTAAGCATGCTCTATGCCATCTATATGCACAAGTATGCTTAGCACTGGTGAAAAATTTGGTAAAATCATTGCAACAAAACAGAAGAGGGAAATGTGAATTCCCTCTATGCTTTGCTTTCTCACAGGTCTAGCCTTGCTAATGGCTTTCTGTCTGAATTGCGAAGGTTAATAAGTATGAATATCTGGCCCAGGAAAGCGACCCTGTGGGTTACACTCTATTGCCTTCATCAACCACCAAGGGAGACAGCGGTACCCCCAGGGGCTTAAGATGGTTTAATGGCTGAGGCGAAAGATCTCAAACTAAAATCTCAGTTTTCTTACTCTCCCTCTGACTCACTAAAAGCTCCCAAACGCGTCATTTACCCTCTTCAGTCTTTCAGCTTTCCCTGTTTGTAAGGCTAGAGTCTTGCTAACGATACCGATGGGACTCCATGGAAACTTGTCTGTAATCTCCCCGTGACAAGAGCTGAGGCACAGTATTTTACAATCCCTTCACTCCAACAGTTGTTTCACAGCCAGAAAAGCATTTTTTCCATGGCTAACATGGCGTGAGCAAAATTGCTTGGGAGATGCAAATATTAAAATAAAATGGAAGTGTGGCAATGCCTTTTAATGGACAAATTACGCTGAATGACAAATACGAGGTTGTGCAATAAAAATTTCACACAGAGGGCAAGTAAAATCTGAGCTGTGTACAGCAGTTGGAACAAATTAATCTGACTTTCCCATGGCATATATTTACCCCATCGCACCACAGGAGCCTGAGAATGAAACGTTAAAGTGAGTTTCCTGTTATAATTTAGCAAGGGAAAAAAAACCTGTCGTTTCCTCAGCTGGAACAGGCATACTTCTATTGAGTCAGGGATTTATTTTCTTAAATAACAGAACACCTTCCTCCCTACTTCTCTCCCTAGTTTATTATTGTTTAGAACAAGAGTGGGATAAATCAGGGAGATAAGGAGAAGGAGTAAGACGGTTGGTATTTCTAGAGCAGAGATTTTACCCTTTATCGGAGCATATGCTGCATGGAGCCACACGACCACGGAGTGAAAATGAAGTGACTGCAATTACCTGATGCTCTCCTTTAATTCCCTCAACCAGTAACTTCCACATCAATCCATGCAGCAACACTGGTGCCCGACCTTGCATTTCCACACCTCCCTGAGCAGCGCCAACACTGCAACATATTAAAAAAACTCTTAAAAAAGGAGGTTAAGTCGAAAGAAGACAGTTGGTACCAGCTTTCACGGCTTTAACAGGTTGGAAATAGGCCGACATCTGGGTGCTGGAGCTCAGGAATGAATTTGCACGTACTGGAAGAGAGCTGCAGCCAACATCTTTACAGCTGCTCGGCGCACACAGGTCTTTGAACTTGCGTCCCTTACATGCACCCAAATAGCCCCGCAGGCAAGGGACGCCCCTCACATGCAGCTGAAATCCTGGCCGTAAGGCACGCTTCTCATGTGGCAAAACATGAGAAAAGCCTTCTCACAGTTAAGTTTCCAGGATTGCTTCTCTGCTGGACTGCCTGTGATTTTAAGGCAAAGTAAAAGCCAGCAGCAAGTACAACAGGCTGGCCATGACAAGTGGAATACTGCACAAGCTCCTTTTTCTTCAGTGATGCTGGAAGAAGACAGAAACAGCTCTGAGCCGAGATGCCGCAGCTCACACGTGGGTAACAGGGCACTGGACACTAAGGTGGAAATGCATTTGCATTACTATCAGCAAATTTGCTGCCTTGGACCATTTTGATACAGCAGAGTCCCGTGTTGAATGCACGGTGCAGTCTCCTCTCCACCATAGGCTCTTTTCTTGCATTTGAAGTTGTTTCGCCAACTTCAATCTCTATTAATATTACAGTCTTCATCCCAGACCACGGTATAGATACAGGCCAAACAAGCTCTCTGCACATGTGGCAGCAGCCCACAAAACTACTTTTCCCTTTCATATAAGGTCCTATACAATCCTAACGCTCTGGCATGTGTGTTTCAGCAAAGCAATCCCCTGAAGAGGGAGGGTTGCTCTTTGTATCTTTTCTAATTTGCAAGTTTTTTACTTTAATCTCATGGATAAGTCTTCTGCACTTTTCATTACTAATATTTAACTTGCATATTTAAAAGCTTTGTAAAAAAAATTGTTTCAAATGCTCCTTTTGATGTTTGATCGTTTCTTTCTCTGGTTTGACTATTGCAGTTGTTAAATTTTGAAGACGCACATGTTCTTTTGCTGCGCCATTTGTTCTCTTCTGTCCTGTGTACATCCCTCCTCCCCTCACAAGGTACAAATCTGGGCCTGTCTCACCACCGCTACCTACACAAGTCCCATAGAGGAATGAGATCTCCTGCTCGGTTTCCAATGCTCTCGGTTTTAATTTCCTTATTCCTGTAAACCACTGCAATTGTGTCTTTCTTCACAGGAGCGTGAAGGTTTTGCATGTTCTCTGTTGGCTCTGCCAGTGTCCACAGTGAAGCTCACACCTGGGGCTGCTGCTTTCAGTTACTTACTGCATACTGTAATGAGCAACAGCTCGTATCTGTCATAGAATCATAGAATCGTTAAGGTTGGAAAAGACCCTTAAGATCATCGAGTCCAACCATTAACCTATCACTGCCAAGTCCACCACTAAACCATGTCCCTAGGCACCACGTCTAGCCATCGTTTAGATACCTCCAGGGATGGGGACTCAACCACTTGCCTGGGCAGCCTGTTCCAGTGCCTGACTACCATTTCGGTGAAGAAATTTTTCCTAATATCCAACCTAAACTTCCCCTGGCGCAGCCTGAGGCGCTGTCTTCACAACTAGCTAAGGTGCTCGACTATGCTAAATATGTTTAACTTAGGGAAGTCTTCAACAGGTCAAGAATGACTGAAGAAAACCAGCAGCTCTGGAGCAGCAACTGGAGTGGAGCTGGCAGGAGCCTAACCAGCAGCTGGCTGGTCCTGCTAGTTTTTTTAAGCTCAGTATCTACACTTGCAGAAGCGGAAAAGCTGCAGGGCTTGAGGATTTCAGATACCTTTGGCCATAGGAAGCAAGTGAAACCCTGAAACATTTTTCAACTTACACCACATCCCTTGCCTTCTGCAGATGAAAGTGCGAGGAAAGGCAGGAGCCCGGGAGCACAGACTTCCTCCTCCTCTCGCGGAGACCAGCCTGGTCGGAAGGAAACTTCTACTGCTTATCTTCACTTCAGAAAACAGACACAGCCCATGGTGGAAAAACATGGGCAGAGGCCAGCAAGAACCCCGGGGGCGCGAACAGCGGCTTTGCATCAAACCTGCTCAGTACTCACGGCTTGCGACTCGCAAAGCCTTGAGTTTTTTGGAGCCATGCTTTTATGGCGTGTGAGAATCTGGCTCAGGATTCCCATTCATCGCACTCTCCCAGCAATAAGTAACGCCAGCTTGCAAAAACCACGTGCCTGAAAGCGGTGTGGTGGGAGGGCACGTTCACAACGCACCCAGGCTCTCCTTTGTGCAACTTCTTCTTTCTGAACCACCGGGCACTCGCGAATGTTTCTGAGCTTTTCACCTTTCATTTTGTAAAGGGAAGTTGTAATTCTCCAAAGAGCAACTGCACCAGGAGATAGGGCTTGGGGGGGGGGGGGGGGAGAGAAAAAAAAAAAAAAAAAAAACCAACAACGAAAAAGCCCTCAAAAGCCCACGTTTATTGCCAAAGTCTCTAAAATTACGAGATTTGACAATAAGGCTTTTGTTCTTACGAACACATGCAACTAGGCAACATGCAGCTTGATTTCTGCAGCCAGCAGATATTCAAAATACGTTCCACATACAATAGGTGTCAATTTGACTTTATTTAAGGAAAAACGGGGAAAAAACAGTAATTTCCATAATACACAGAAGACAAGTTAGATAGCACTGCAAAAAAAAGGCTGAGTGTTTTACTTGTCACCAGTCTGCTTTGCAGCTCTACGATTAGTAATTTTAATGCAGTTTGTCATTTTGTATTATTGTTTAGCATCTTTATAATCAGCAGAGTTTGGGGTTATAAATCACAAAAAGTGTACTACTACTACTATGAAAAACTAAAAAACCCACAAAAATCACTTTCAAATAAACCATAAATATGTGATGCACATTAGTGTAACAAAACCATTTTTGTAAACATTTTCTCCAACATAACATGTGCATAAGATAAAAAATAAAAACACTGCAGTCATACAAGTTAGGGTTACTTTGACTTAAAGATACAGAAAATTATTACTTATTAAAGCTTAAAACTAAACCTAGGAGCTTTTCTTTTCTTCTTTGCTTACAAAAGCACTGCTTGAAGAGTTCCATGTTGGTATACGTAGTGGTTTTGTAATACTGTTTTTACCTTGCCGTGTTGGCACTTCTGTGGAGGCAGAAGCTGCCAGGCGGGCAGCCCCACCGAAGGAAGGAGATTCCCCCCCCCGGAGCCTCAAAACTTCAACAGCACGTATCCATGACCTGGGCATCCCTACAGTACTGGAGCATCTTCCTCTAGGTGAATAGCATCAGCTTTGAAGGACTAGATTAATTTTTGACCACATAGCGCTGGAAGATTTAAATCACGCAGACTGACATTCGATCGAATCAGCTTCGGCAAACTACACTACAGGGCAGCTGTGTGATTACACCCACATCTACCATCACGTTGCGTTTCCGAGTCCCCTTTAGTTCATTATAGTACAAAAGGTTGATCGTTCTTCTGGCTGGCCACACCGGGCCTGAAAAGAACATATCCTTCACCTTCAACGCTATCCAAAAGTCATACAATTAAAAAAAAAATAGTTCTAGGTATTCCTCCGCCAGCAAATGTAAGGCTTTCTTGAGTTTTTATTCTTTTGGGGGGGTGGGGGGTGGGGTGTGTGTGCACGCGCGTGCGCTGGCGGTACGCATTTACCGCTCGCTTTTCAACCGTCTACGATGTTCAAAGGAGAGTCTTCAGCAGCAACGCTGACTGGGGTTGAAGGATTTACAGCAGTCAGATTTGACACCAAAAGAAGGGTCTGTTGAGTCTGAGCTTTGCACCCTCGGTGCTCTTGGCTCTTAATTGATTGTGTGACCAGTCGCTTGAGCCATCGACTTGACTGAATGGAAGAGTACGTGTTTAAAAAGCCCTACCTGTCATGCCATGAAGGAAAGTTAACCGCAGCAGAAGACAAAGCCCATGAAACACTGAGAGCCTGTTCACTGAATGAACAGCTTAAGGCAGCTGTCAACAAAGTACCCCACCAAAGGAATTAAAAAAAAAAAAAAAAAAAAAAAAAAAAAAAAAAAAAAAGTGAAAACAAAAAGGAAAATGGCTGAATCATGACACTGTGCATTATTACAACACCAACAGATTATTATACACTCAAGGTTTCTCAAGTAATGAACATGTAGCCATTAAACAAATTATTACTCTCAAGACATTTATTACAAATGTCAGAACTTATTCATAAAATAAAACTGACTTAAAAAAAAAAAAAACAACCAAAAAAACAAACAAAAAAAAACAAAAAGAAAGAAAAAAAAGCCAGAGCTGGGATCTTACATCTAAACACAGGTATACGCTGTTTTTATGAATAAGCAGTATTAACTACATTCTTAAAAGAGTTTTAGTGCATTGCATTCTTAAAAAAGAAAAACATCACCGCCCCAAAATGGTTCCTACAACATTTAACAGTTTATAGAACTAGCCTAGTTATTTTTACCTGCCTGTTACTAAGCCAACATGTTAGAAGAGTGAAACCTCTGGTTTTAGGCTAAATTCAGTCTTCTATCAAGGATGAAACTGGTTTAAAAAAATGCTTGCTTTACCAAATTTTGTAAGCAAATTACATTAATCAGTGTCTCACTGCCATCTCGCTACCACTATTGCCCCAACGGACCACTCTCTCCTCCTGCTGAAACTTGCTACGCAATAACAGTCAGAAACCTTTCAATCTGGTAGTTTTGGTATTAAGATTAAATTAGACATTAATGGTTTCCATCTAAAAACGTATAAACTAAACCACCTCTTTTATTTTATGCATTAAAAACAATGAGGTAGGCACAAAAAATAAACATATGTAGTTTGGATTTTATTTCTTTTTTTTTTTTTTTTTTTTTTTTTTAGTTCTGTGAGTGCAGACTGTGGTAAAACTGTTGTTGCACTTCTAGGTTTAAACAAAAATTAAACCTTTAACTGAGGCAGTGCTAATACTGTGACATAACCAAGTTCTGGCCTAACACAGAATCATTATAGAAAATGAATTTTTTTTTCTTTTGTTTTTTTTTTTTTTCCTTTTTTTCTTTTTTTTTTTTTTTCCTTTTTTTCCTTTTTTATCATCTGCACATGTTTCAGGCAATACCTGGTACACAGAAAATGACTAAAGTTATTGGCCAGGCCAAAAATAAAACTGCAGAAACAAAAAAACCCCAAGAATTCCACCCCGAGCCCCTTCCCACCCTCCCTGTCCCCAAAAAGAAGTTATCCTAGTCACTGTGTCTTTCACATTTTATAAATATTAACTTCTTAAAACCTCCACCTTCCTCTTTGTCCACATATTGTCACATTACAAAAAAGAAATGTCAATTAAATACATTGTTAACATTACTAGACTAGATCTGCCCTCTGTTTCAGCCAGTCTGACTCTCTACACCACTTCTCACCTTCTCTTGCCTGCCTCCTGTCCACTCAACAGCATGTTCATGGTAAGTCGTTTTTTTTTTTTTTTTTCCTTTTTTTCCCCCTCTCTGTTTTAACACTAACAAACAGACTCCTTCAAAGCCTAGGAATCCTGGAGCTGAAGGGAAAAGAAGACCTGTAGCTTTCTAGCGTGATCCCAAATCTCAAAGACATTGTAGCACCTGATGGCAATATCTTTACAGCACCAGCTGCGTCGCAGCCTCAGTTGAAAAACAAAAAGAAACCTAACACCAGTGATGCCTGCACACACATTTACACAGAGTGCTGCATTAGTGCAGGTCTGTACTCCAGTTGAATATAATTCCGAGTTATGAAGATCTCAGACTCTGGATGTCAGCAATTCCTCGCCAAATCCCACCGCTTCTACCAGCTCAGAAGAGAAGTCCTGCCAAGGGTCATGAAATAGACTTGACTGCTTCCACCCGACCGTACGGAGGCAAAGAAAACCTGCGAAGAGAAGAGATTGGTAAATTCAACAGGTCGGACAGCAGAGGCTCTAATGAGCCTTTACTGCCCCTGATATTTACAGTGCGATTGCAGTGCTCTGCTGGGTCTGGCGGGGATGGAGTTGAATTTCTTCGTAGCAGCCCGTGTGGTGCTGGGCTTTGCATTTGTGGCTAAACAGTGTTGTTAACACACCGGTGTTTTGGCTGCTGCTGAACAACGCTTGCACAGCATCAAGGCTTCCTCTCTGACCCCCTCGCCCCTCAAAGGCCATGGGCTGGGGATGGGCAATAGGCTGGGAGGGGACAATGCTGGGACAGCCGACCCAAACTGACCAAAGGGATATCCCACAACATACGACATCATGCTCAGCAATAAAAAGATCAGGGAAAGGGAGAGGACAGGGAGGACATTGTGGTGATGAGATTTGTCTTCCCAAGCAATCGTTATGCGTGCTGAAGCACTGCTCCTCGGGAAGCGGCACAACATCTTCCTGCCAATGGGAGGCTGTGAATTAATTCCTTATTTTGCCTAGCTTGCATGCGCAGCTTTTGCTGTCCTTATTGAACTGTCTTTATCTTGATCCATGAGCCTTTTCACCTTCCTTCTATTTTATCCCCATCCCACGGGAGAGGGGAGTGAGCGAGAGGCTGGGTGGGTGTTTGGCTGCTGGTCAGGGTCAACCCACCACAAGTACCCAGTTAAAGTACATGTTTACCATCTTGGCAAGAAACTAAGGGGGGAAGAATTATACCTTGTCATTGCGTTCGCATAAGAACTTGAGTCTTTGTGCCCTTTTGTGCATGAACACACCATCCAAGTGTCCAGTTTCCACCGATCGTATTTCGATAGCTTTTTCTCCCCAGCCCATAATCTGGTTGGATCGGATGTATGCTTCGGAAAGAAAACACAGCACAGAGCCCATTAGGACAGGTAAAGGGCAACACAGAGGAACTGAAAAAGCAGAGGAATATACTGATGCACTCGAGTTAAAAATGACCTGCATGTACTTACTATAACTACACACATGTTCAGAGTGCTATTTCTGTCTTCAGCATCTTCACGATGCCTAAAAATACCTTTTTTTTTAATTTCCCCGTGGGTTTTCCACATTAGCAATATATGTCTTGCCTGAGCATTCATGACACAATGGGAACCTTCCAACCTTCAACTAAATGGAAGGAACATGGAGTTTTTACACAGGCTTTTTCTCCCAAGTTTGGCAAAGAGACAGGCTAATTAGGTGTTGACAAGGAGAAAGCAGAACCCAAGGTTTAAACAGACTAAACCCATCCACTCCTCTATGTCCCCAGCGCCAGCTCTGTGTCTTACAGTGTTATTTTCCCTCCTTGAAGGAGTTTATCAGCAAAAGCAGAAAAAGGGGAGAGGGAAAGGGAAAGCTAGAAAAAAAATGAACTAGCCTCCTTTAATAGGAGTAATACTTCAAAAACCTGCTCTCCTTCTTGAGAAAGCCGATTTTTCTGAAAAGTATTCTACATATCTTAAAAGAGGTTCATATTAAGCTCTCCAAGTGGAAATACTATTATTTCTCACACCACTTTCCTTTGTGCACAAATAAAGCAAAAAATCAAGCATTTTTCCTTAAGGGTGTCACTGGGGAAAACAGATTAGTAGTACCATGAGGAAAAAAATCTGTTCTTGCAAGCAGTAAAAAAAATCAAATAAAGGAGAAAGTCACCAGCATTATGAAAAGGTATATTCAAAAAGCAATTTGATGGATAGTCTTAGGAACGCTGCCAAAAATAACATATGGGAACTTAATGAAGAATAAGCTGTTGCCTCTGATTTGCATGCATACTTAACAGAAAAATAAAATGAAGAACAATAGCTCTTAACAAGCAAAACTAAAAAAATATTTAATTTTGTAGTACTTCCATTTTATAGAATTCTTCTCATTAATTTTCAGTGAAATTATATCACATTATCTACTACAGTATAATGTACACCTATAACATTGCATATACCATCATGCTGGAAATTCACTTATTTTTAAATATGTCACTAGTGGTAACTGGGCCAAACAGCATCTACAAATTGTCAGATGAGACGTTCAGATGGTGTCGGCTGCCTCAGTGCCATTTACTTCACAGGCACTCCAGTCCCCAAAGGCTCTGCAATTTGCCAGCTGATAAATGCTGCTTGCTTTTAGATCTAGTCGAGAGTTAGTCTCTGCAGGAGTGAACATGCTGTGCATGAAACTTCTTTAAATTTCCTCCTCCATTATTGTTCACGTTGCTCGAACAGCTATCAGCAGCTGTCTCCCAATACACGCATCCATTCCAAAGCACGTAAAAATCAATGTGCTTGCCCAACAAAAGGAAGGTGTGACCACAGCCCATGCTATGCTCAGCACTGAAATATGGCAGCACAGGCAGTAAGAGGGATCCTGCTGCGTACTTGTGTCCGTAACAAATCTGTGCCCATTTTACTACACTCATTGCTCTCACTCTCAAAACTACCTTATTTTGAACTGGAAAGATTTGGGAGAATTATCATGCTAGGATAGATGAGCAATCTGCAGGTGAATTAAAGTAAACACATCAGATATACAGCCATTATCAACATAGAATTACCCATAATATCATCTTACCCATCTGCCACCTCACATGTCTTTATACTGAAAGGTTTCCACAACTTTGTGGCTGTCTAACAAACATTCTGTAGCTGCCCACTGAGGCCCTGCTGTTTATTAAGTGAGTTTTTCATTCCTGAACTCCACAACTTGTTTGTTTGGATTTTGTTCCTAAAAACTCAGCACAAACCAGATCCATATGATTACTCTCCACTTTGCGCAGCTGTTCTCCAGGAATACTACAGCATCGCTGCTTCTGAATCTGAAGTCAAACCTGACGCACCTTTCTTCTGCCCGCATGCACACGCTCACGCTCCCTTATCGCACATTGTATTTGACTCTGCTGAGGCACCTACCAACTGAAGTTGGCATTTCTCCCCACTGCAGAACCACATCCTTGGTGATCCTTCCGTATGTGTTGACATAAACTCCTTCATCCTCGTAGCAGACCAGTAGCTCCATCCCATCCGTGTTTGGGAGAATGATGATTGCGTGAGGTTGGATACTGCTCTGGATCTACAGAAATGGAAGATAAGAGGAAGCCTTTTGTTTTAATGCCACAGAGCTTGCACTGGGAGAAAGGGTTGGGTGATTTTTGGGTTTGGCTGGCAGCACATCGGGGATTCACTCACTTTAGAAGTGCTAGCTCTGCTCTGCCCAAGCTAGACACCCTACAGAGTGACAACAAAGACCGGGAAACCTTTGGGGCACAAATGCTCCCATCTTAAGGCAGACATCTAAAACCTTCTTTCCCTGGGCAGAAAGGGAGCCTGGGGCAAGCAGCCCAGATGCAGACCTCAGACCTCTGCACTGTAGCGAATAGTGCTTGGGGAGGTACACTGCACGCTGCAGGCCCATCCGACACCTCGGCGTGCAACAAACAACAGGAAACCTTGGTAGCTAAGGTCACTTGGCCTTTGCCAACCCTGTTGAATCTTACCAGTGGACTGTCATGTCATTTGTACTGCCACCTTCCCTACAGCCTCTGCTGGGCATTTGCAATGACTTGGCCATTTAGCTGCTACCCCTGAAACAGTCATGTTCGCCCACGTGAGATCTGAGTGGGCAGCTCCCAACCATGGAGACATACTGACCGTGAGGCGAGGACAGAGAGCGAGGCACAAGCCCCTAAGCACAGGTGGCCACATCTGCTTGGACCCCTCCAGCCAATTTACCACTGCCAGCATCTGGCAGTGATCCACAGGAACAGCCTGGCGTGTTGGTCATCTGAGGACAGGAGGAAGGGGGGAAACCAGGAAGAAAGAAAAAACCTGACCCCAGCAGCAGCTCTTACATGTGTTGGTAGATATATATCATAGACCGATCCTGAATCCACATCAACGGCATGGAAGCCAGCGCAGGAGCCATAGATCACTTTTAGTCTCTGACCCTCTTCTACGGTTAGATCCACCAGCAATGGCTTATGTACCAATTCTCCAAATGACTGTAAGACAACATCAGTGAGACTCACTTTACTGCTTAGAACCACAGTGGGTTTTATAAAAACATGCTCTAATGTACATATTACGGGTTTATTCCTCCCCACGTCCCTCTGGCCCCCATCCATCAGACCAGTCAGGCTAACATGTCACTCATGGACAAGGACAGATTACTCTGCAACCTGTTGCATTTCAATCACTTAATATTGTAAGTTATTTTCTGTGGGGTTTACTTTAGTTGGTCTGTTTGTTTTTTTAGTAAGAATTGTTTTCCGCAAAGTTCAGGGCAATTTGACACTCCCGTAGTGTTTACTTCAATCTGCACAACCAACAGTAACTGATTGTCTGCAAATCAGTCTGGTAATTATACCAAGCCAGTTAACTTCATTCATGCTGCATTCAAATAAATAACAATGCTGAGTATCACTTAATGACTTGTTCTGCTCAGATGAAGATGTTTAGACTCAGCTCACTTCTCTCTGCCTCATGTTTTATTTACAGAGAGATGAAACAAACAGTTGTGATACTGTGTGACTTCGATTATTAGTTTATGCTCAGTTATTTAGAACTTTAAGTCTAATGCCTCTAAGAGCTAAAAAAGCTCTTAAATTAAAATATAATATCAAGTTCATGGCAGATTTACCAAAGAACTTGTAAGACGACCATGATAAAATGTCAGAGCATTTTTGTAAAAGGGGTAACTGCAAGTGGATATATGAAAATCCTATATACGGCCAAAATATACTGTTACCTTAAAGGCCATAAATTTATGGTATGGCTTTGGTGCCCATGCATAGACTTCCACAGAACTCTTCAATGCAATTACCAAGAACTTGATTCTTTCATATTTTACTGAAATTAAAACAAAACAAAAGAATTCAGCCGTAATTCCAAAGTCATTCCAGTTACTTCAGGAAAGCAGACAAGGACAATATTTCTCCATACTTACATACATTTGGAGGTTTCTAGTAACACTGCATTTTAGGATTGCTAATTCTATGTAATTAAGTATTTTGACACATTTATGCCACAAAAATCATTATTCTTATCAGTAACTGAACCCATGGCCATGTTTTGAATTACTCAGTTGGTACACACTTATTTATACTTTTTTTTTCCCCACATTAACAGTGCTTACTCATCAAGACAAGAAAATTGGTTTTCAGACAGGGACATTTCCAATGAAAGAAGCCTATGACTGTGGCAGAACGTACTGGCAGTTCCAGTCACAGCACTGACACTGGCATTTTGAGCTGATGTCAAAATTCTCCAGGGGAAAGGAGGGAAAAAGGGAACTGAAATGAAAAGTTAAGAAACAAGTCCATTTCAAAAGCAAAAGCAAGTTTGATAGCAGAGCACTTTGTCCCTAAAGCCTGAGATAACTCATTTGAAAAAAAAAAACAAAAAAAACCAAAAAATCCACAGAATTTATCAGCAATAAAGTGTCATGACATTGCTGATCCACAAATTCTCTAATGTATCTCTGTTCTCACATTTAAACAGCTGGCTAAACTAACCATCAAAAAAAGCTCTGTTCACTACTTCTGTTTTCAGGAGGGGACTGATAAAGTCTAGAAATGGCCATTCAAGAAGTGTTGCTGGATCTGCACTCCCAGCTGCCATCTGGATTTGGGAAGGAACAGATCATGGGGACTTCTAAATGTTGAGGTTTGTTAACTTCTTTCCAGCACTCTTTTTGGGGGAGAAGAAAAAAAAATAAGCATTATTTGGATGACACTGAGAAACCTCCGGAGGTTTCTGCTACCTCTTTACTCCAAGTTTTAAGGGAATGCGACACTTTTCCAAAAGAATGAGTAATTCTGTGCACCTTCACCTTCTGCCATTGTATCTCCCAATCAAAACTCATTTTGAAACGTGGCAGGAGTGAAAATCTCAGATCTGTGAGAAGAACACTTCTTTAATAAATACTGTTTTAATGCCTTTTAGATATCTTACTACCGTACAAACCTGCAGTTGTTGTCTCTTATACTTACTCCGTTTTTACTCTGCAGGGAAGCAAGACTACGGAACTGTAAGTGTTAAAGGACTTGACACTTTTTCAACAGACAAAAAAAAGCCTCTCAACCTCCACAGCTGTACCGATTGAAAAACAGAGCTTTTGTTCAGTCTTGTCTAGCTTATAAGACTTTTTGGAATTTTTTCTCAGGGAAGGGGGGGGGGGGTGTCAAACAAAACCACCTTATCTGTGAAAGGGGACCTTTGATAATCCTCATTCTTTGCTCTGGGTGCTAACTGGGAATTCACCCAAATCTTAAGTTTCAAAAGAGCATTTATCATTTAGAGGAGCCAAAAATTGCCTGAAGCAACTGAGATCCATAAATACCACTTCACCCTGACGTCCGAGACCCCTGTTGCATCAAAGAGACAAGGAAATGATCAGTGCCAGCTGCCTTGGTAGCAGCCTCCAGACCGCGAGCCCAACTATTGGCAGAGCTCATCCTTCTTGGGAACTGAAGCGCAGCTGTCAAAGAGGCCTCTCACTACCTGAAGAAGTCATCTATGGTTCAGAGGGAAGTTCAGTGCCAGGCTGCAGCCCAGGGTAACAAACCCCTCTTCATCTGGAAGAGAATGCTCTTTGTTTCACATGCTTCCCTGCTGGAAAGCCTCCTTTCAATAGCTGTTAATGTATTGTTAACAGGCCACTTCATTATGCTGCTGACACCCTGGGGTATGATACCAGAGAAATACATTATTAATTGTTTTTGGGGTCAAGCTCCTGGTTCAGCAGTCACTTACTGCCATCATTACTGATTACACCCCACTAGCAGGTTTTTCCAAGAGCACAGGCATGAGAGGAGGAGACTGAGCTCAGTTCGACTGCTGCTGCTCCGCACTGACTGACACAGCTGGAAAGGAACTGAGCTGGCTCTTAGGAGAAAAACCAAATCAAAGGCAACATCCAGGGCCCATTAAGATGCATCATGAGACTGAAGCAGGAGAAAGAGCTCTTGGTTCATATCCCCACCTGCAGGGCAGCAGGCTCACTGCATACTCTGCTGACAGTGAATGCTACATGTCTCTCACTAATTTTGGTGAAAGTTTCTATGCCAAATTCATTTAAATGACTTAAAACCACTCAAAGGCACCTGCCTAGTGAAAACACATTTCATCTCATAACTGTACTGCAGTGGATCTGAGATGGCATTAGGAAATTTCATGAGCTAAGAGGGATCAATGAATCATCTTGAAGTTAAACATATGCTTCTATTCCCAGATGCCTCCCCAGAGCTCATGCACTTGCTGGGCTTGCTTTCTCCTCCCACTCTCTTTTCCTTTTCTTTTTTTTCCCCCAGTTTTTAAAATCTACATTAAAGAGGAGACTTTTTCCATTCCATTCCAGCAAGTGATTTCATCACGGTAAATCAGGCCGACCTGTTAGTGAAGAGAACAGCTGCTGGTTGACAACAGTCCCTCTGTTACCTAAAGGGTCTAAAAGAGGTGGCAAAAGGTTACCAGCCCTCACTGTCCATATTAGCACTCTCCTGGACCTGCATTTGCCATGGGAAGGAGACAGATGGGGATTTGCGCCCGCTCCAGTTCACAGCCCAGCTTCCTGCCGAATAATCTCTCCCGTATTCAGTTTAACCCAGTAACTTGCCACCTACTCTGGCACTTTGCCAGAAAAGTTCTCCCTGAGGGACAGGGAAGACATCGAGAAATAAAACCAAATCTTAAGCCCAGCAGCTACATGCACTGCAGTTCCCTCTCTCAGCCGGCTTTTAGCCCAATGATTTGACTACCGCATTCGCTACTCACCAACTTTATAGTGCACACAGCCTTCCAAGTCGCCCACCGTTGTCCAGCCCTGTTTCTTTTCTACTTCAGGGTCATTGTGAAGGATTTTATTTCTTAACCAGGACAAATAGTAGACTCGCAACTTGTTCTTCTTACCTGGCCACAAAATGAAAACGGTTGGTTTATCTCCATGGGAAGATAAGTGCAAAAAAACCCTGCCCAAGCAAACAGAAAGCCCCAGAGAGCAAACCAAAATGACAATGAAGGAGAAACTGCTGCAACCACAGAGATCTCCCTCAGTTTTTACATCCACAACAGCTTTACTCCAGACTCCACCCAATCACACACTTTCCTGATAATCAACAGCAGAGACACATGGCAATACCACAGGAACATGAAATGACAAACTCAAGGGAACAGCTCTTTGGTTGTCTGGTTCTTAGGACGCAAACAACTTTTATTAGAAAAACACAACAAAAGCACCGAAGAGTCATGCACCGAGATGAAAGAAATACACAGCCGAGTCAGAACGGCTCTTTTTCGCGCAGAACTGTAGAAGAGCAGCAGGATGGAATTTGAGGCCTGAAATTATCTATACAGCTGTCAGAAGAGCATAGGACTGGTTTGAAAGGAGGAAGCAAAAGTGAAGAAGAGTATGGTGATGAAACGTATTTTACAAAATTCTTCCCTGTTAGTGACCAGGACATTTCCGTCTTTTGTATCATCCTTGGAGATACAAATTGGTCAGGTTTTATTAAGATTGTTCATTATTCCCCTGGCGGAAAAGTACATGAAACAACAGCACTAAACAACTTCATTACTGAACCATTTCACACCAGTTCTGTTGCGACGAAAAACATACAATATCTGACATGACAGTGAGAGAATTTCACACGGCCCATACGAACTTCATCCGCTTGCTAAAAGCTGACGACTGCTTTGTCAGCAGCCCTTCCCTTGTGCTGCAAGGGGTGTAATACTTATCAGGCTGCACACAGAAACTGCAAGAGGTGTTTCTTCTCCACAGGTGAGAGAATCTACTTGCCCAGGCTGCCCTATCTTCAACTGACAATGCATCTGCCACGGTCATCAAAATACAGCTCAGACTCTTAACTCTCAGTATGCGCAGGCCTCCTTGAATGCAGAGCAAGGTTCATGATAAACTTTATCAGTGATTCTTTAACAACTAATGGCCTACAAAGCATTTGATGAACTAGCAAGAAGGTGGCCCTAATGCACATACTCAAAGCTCGCACTGTCCTTCCTCTAGCTGCTTTGCTGCCTGAAGCCGTCACAGTCCCACAGGTGAAACTGGAGGCAAAGAAGAGAGGTGGTCTCTGCTTTGACTAGGAGCCATTTAGTAAGGCTCCATGAGGTCTCTACACAAGGAAAGGAAATAGGAGATGCTCTCAGGGACCCAACTTGTCAGTGGAGTAGCTCCACGCTAATGCTTCACCAGCCACGATGAGGAAGCTGTGTGACTGTGGACAGTGTTTCACGGCCCTTGGAGCTGAGAGGAGACAGCTGACCTGTACTGCAGTCAGTGCTGGGCTGGCCAAGTGCCGCAGCGCGGGTCTACGCTGCAGAAAGCCACGACCTGGCAGCCTGCCAGCCAGATCCAGCTATAGGGTTTAGCTAACATCTTTAAGTTGTCTTTTAAGTTTTCACATGATGCCTACCGATGAATCAGTTCACGGATGGCTGCTCATTTTGGAGAAGGGGATGGGCGTACAGCATCAGAGGATATCAGTTACAGCAGGACGCGAAGCCCAAGCATTGAGACCATCCTACTCTTCCTAGCCAGCTCCACGCTGGGGTCCTGGAGCTGGCGCAGAGCCCCTACCCTGATGGCAGGGGATTCCCTAACAGAGCCGGGCTCCTCGGGAAAAGCAGCTGCAAGGGCTGGGGCAGCACATGGGAACGCACAGCTTGCCAACAGGCTGCTCCATGGACTCCAGTGCCACAAGTTTTTCTGTTATGAAGACACACAGCCTAAAAGATCTTTTTATGATTACTTGGATGGGGAAGGGCAGCAGGAGGCGGTTCCAAAGTGAAAAATCTGCTCACTGAGCTTAAATTTAAAGTTGAATTGGAGACCCATTTTCAAATTCTGGACCTGCTATTTAATTTTAAAAGCCCTCTGCTCTGACAGCACTGAATAAAACGTGAAGTAACACTGCACTGTCCTTTGTTTATCCCTACTATAAATGTGACAGCAGATTTGGCAGTAAGAGAGCACCCTGATTTATTGCCTGACTTCATATTTATTAAACCAAGTTTCATAAAGGGATAAAGCCCCACCACTGCCATAGCTCTGTAAGATTTGGAAAAGGGACCAGAGCAGGAAACAATATTCCCAGGAGTCCCACATCTGACCAAGGAAAGGTCCTCCCATGAAAATACTGCAAACGATAGCCACAAGGGCTCTTCTAGAAACACTGAAATAGGGAACACAGTCTGCACCAGAAGGCACCGCAGTTCTGGGCGAGGAAGAGCTCACAGGGCACAAAGCTGAAGATCAGTACAAGGCACTGAATGTTTTTAAAACCATTACAAGCCCCTGGGAGACAAATTCTCTCTCAGATATTTCCATGGCTTTAGCTTCCCCAGTAGCATAGTCAAACTTGAAGACTCAGAACAAACAGTACACACGGGAATTTCCCAGCACGTGGCTAATTTTTTTTCTTCTTCTGGTTCACATGATGTGCACCAGGGTATTTCTCTCCAACCAGAAACATTTTTCAAAACAACAACAGAGAAATATCTCAAGTGTGTTCCCATTGTGTTTTAGTGTCTAGACCACAAGGAAAGTCACAAGACAGGAAATTCCTCTGCCTTTCAGCAACCTGACGTGAAAAGAGCAGGACCAGTTAGTTATATAAACACGGCTGTGCCCGTATTTCAACAAGTTATGCTGCTCTTAATGTTCGGATTGGGAGTGGGGGGATTAGATCCTTCTGCTTGTAAATCTCTACCAGTCAGTTTAAAAAGCTCTCAAAAATCTGGTCTTTTGGGTTTGGGGTTTTTTTTTTTTGGTCTAATTGTTATGGCCATGAAATAAGAAAGAAAACTCTGCTCCAGCCATCAAATGAACTGATCAGCCAGTGACTTTGATGAGATCTCCCAGCTCTGGTTCTCCCACAGACATCGTTTCAAATGCAAAATCCCTTCTCCTATATTGAGTTTTTGTTTTTATTGTCACTGTGGTTTTTAATTATTAAGCAGGCAGATTCTAACCAGTTCTTCTACTCTGTCATCCCTTCCTACCTTCCTAAGTGCCACCATCAGCCAGTTGGGCCAGCAAAACCCTCACGGAGCCACAAGCGGAGCATGTTCTGTATGCACGTCGTCGCTCTCTCTTCCAGTGTTTTTATGACTCTCAGCATTGTATTACCTGAGCAGCCAAAATTATGGTTTTGCCTCCCAACAGTATGAACTGAAGAACCAATTAACTATTCTGCTTTGACCTGCAAAGCTTTCCTGTACCAGCTGTAGCAGCCCATTATCTCAGTATCAAATCTTTGTCGTCTAAGTTTTATATTTGAGATATACATTGGGGGAAGAATTGATTTCAGGTTTCCAGGCTCAAAAGAGTGTATATTAAAAGCAATTTTAGGTGACAATCCCCTCAAAATCCTAATGCACCACAACTTCTTTGCACCATGCGGTGACACTTTTCAAACCTCACCACCGTCAGCACATCACTTCCCGAAAAAGCCAAGGGAACATACGGCCGAGAGTGCCGTAGGGAGCTGAGCAATGCTCCCAGCAGAGCAGTAGGAGTCCTGGGACAAAGCTCAAAGGCAGCTCCGTAACCAAGCTGCCAAAACACACCATTTGCAGAAACACATCCTTGTGTCAGAGTTCCCAGCTTGCCTGGAGAGGTGAGGCAACTCACTATAAATAAAAAGACACTAAGAGAAGTCCAGCATGAGGGTAGCTTGAATTGAGCACTGAAGTGCAGAAGCCAGAACAGGAAGGTAAGGGGGGCCTGAGCATAAAAGCATCACGGTCTCACCAAGTGTGCTCCCCCTGCCCTGCCTCTCGCTGGGCAGGGGTGCCTCTTTCCTGCCTCGTACTCCAGTAACCTCCCATAAAATGCAGGGGATGGGAGAGAGACGAAGGCATAAACCAGCCAAAGATCAGCTGATTTCTTAAGGGTTAATGTAGCATGTCTCCACAGAGGAAGCAATAGTTTTGAAGGAAACAAAGAAAACGGACGTGTCAGGGTACTCCGATCGTGACTGATGTAAATGTAAATAAACCTAAAACAATTACACATAAGACTGAATCACAGGCACTTGTCATCTGTGTAGGATATGCCTCAAACCAACAGATTTTACACAAGTTGGTTTATACAATACTTTTGTTTATAAGGTCTACTATAGAATAAACTCTATCAAATGGTGCTTTTCAAACAGCTTACATTTTAAAGTACAGTGTTAGACATCAAAAGGACACACAGCAGGTTGTGGTTTTTTAAATCCTCCTTGATTCATCTTTTCTTTTTAAAGATTTCACAGCATAGCTGTAGCTGAGAATGCAGCAAGCAACAAGCCAATAAAACACGGTTGTTCTAGACAGAAACAAAGTCCCATGTTCACAACACCAGCACAGGCACGGTTCGTTGGACCTATAGTGGTATAACACCGCTAATGCATTAAATCACATTAAATTGTCTAGATGTGTATCCTTTTGCACAAGTCTTGGGAGAGCCAGCGAGCTTCTCCAGGGGAGTCAGAGGAGCTCTGGAGCCTCAGCAAAATTTTTGGTGACTCTGAACAACACCACAGGGGCCACTGTGCAAAACTTCATTTAACATCCTCTCCCTGTCACACATGTGCAGCGTAGCAAAGGCTGATTTCACAAACAAACTAAAACAAAAGGAAAGGTAAATGGCTGAACGACACCTGTGAATAAAGATTAACAGTGAACCACATCAAGTTGCTTAATAGCAGGATAACCTTATGCAATACCTCTCTGGAGCCAAAGAGTCTGGAACCTCAAGCTTCATAAAACACATTTTTCATCGGCGCACACAAAACAAACACAACAATCACCACCACACTTCATCTCCCGTTGCTTTGCCGTCTGCAGTTGCATCCAGTGAGAGACAAGACCAAAAGCTGCACCGATCTGCCTTCTCATACTGGTAATTTCCATATCACGTACACATTGTACTCCCCTCTCTCTCAAACACACACACACACTCGCTGCACATCACTCTTATTTCCCTACTTCACAAGAGCATTTCTACAGATTTTAACACACAAGATATCTTTAAACCCAAGTAGCAAACCATGTTTTGGTTAGCAAGAGGCCAGGTTGAAAGTAATCGCGACAGAGGGAAAGAATGCCATTTTTACAAACTTTACAAAACATTAACTTAAAGCTTCCAAACGCTGAACAAACAAACAAAGCCAGACGTTTCCCCCAAACTCATGCAGCACTTTTAAAGGTCACCCCGCGGGAGGAAGGACAGGGGGCAAGCAGGCACACGGTGTTGTGTGGAAAGTGATTCACTTGCAGAAACAAACTGTAGACTGAGAGAGGTGAAACGATGGAAAATCCACTGACTTCAGTCAAGTCAGGACTTCCCCCTCAACACACAGGCTGCCAAGAAAAGCGTTCTGCCATGCTGTGCCAGAAGGAGGAAAAAAATCACGTTGAAAAGTTAACTTTACCAGAAATTGTCACCAAGACATTCAGCCCTTCAAGCACATCCATTTGCTGGAATCGTCTTCGATTGATGAGCGGATAAACCTTCCCCTGACCACTTCTGTCTAGCAGCATCAGACCACTTTCAGTGCCCACTAACAAGTTCACTCCTAGAAGAAACAAAAACAGAGATCCAAGTTAGTAGGCAGATTTTCCACATATTCTGATGAATTGATGCTTGATACAGCAACTGTCTTGTTCCAAGCAGGTCTAACGACTGCTGGTTGGGTCTCACTTGCCTGCAGCCTAAAAGATCTCATGATGTAGAGGCTGCCTACATCACCTGCCCACAGTGACTACTGACACCAAATCGCAGTGTTCAAGAGAGTGAGAGACTGGTAGACCATGGAGAGCTTTCTAGAACACCGGTTCCCAAACAAAAAGGCATGCTAATGTTGGAGGAGGGGTGAGCCACAAAGTGGTACCCAAGCTTATGTATTCCAAAGATGTATTAGCTGTTGGTAGGGGCATTGGTAACAGGATGCTCTTGACAAGGACATTGCAAAAAAGCAGTGGTAGGGGCTTGGTACCCACTGGGAGAAACAGACTGTGGTGCAGCCCTCCTATAAAAGGATAGGCACAGGGTAGGTCCTCAGCTTCCCAACAATCTTCTCCATCTGAATGTTAAAACTAGCAGAACTACAGTAATCTTGTGTTTCCACAGATTTCTCCTGAAGATCAAGCAAATACAGATGAGAACAAGTCAGCAGGCCAGTTTCTTTCTACAAAGCTCCATACATCCCCTGGAACACTTACCAAGAGCCCACAAAACCTTAGTATTTAAAATCAATTACATTTTTTTAGTAATAAATATATATATATATATATATATTTGTAAGACCAGGTTTAAAAAAAAATCTATTAATATATTATCACCCTTAAAATTTCATAACTATTTATTTGCAATAGTGTTTCAGTCTAGGACCCCACAAATTGTGCAGAGGCAGGTCAGATACAGTACAGGGAACAGAAAACAAACCAAATGCATGACTCGTTTTATTAGACTTCTATGTTGCAATCCCAATGTGAAACTTCTCATCCTTAAGCATAATAAAGTCATGAAATAAGAAAAGCAAAACTCACACAAGGTGATCATAGTTATGCTTAACGGCCTTAATCCCTAGTCAGACAATTAATCCCCAGATATAATTATACTGGTGCCAATGGATGTATCATCCAGGATGATCCCGTAACAAACCTTTTCTAATGCAGCATGTGGGCCCAATACACAGGAGTCTGTATCTTGGTGCGGTCTGCATCTATAGCAGTAACATGCCTTCTCACAGTATTGAAAAAAGGTATTGCTCACAAGGACGAGGAAAGCTACCTAAACAACACCCTGGCTACCAGACATGGGAGCAGTTTGCAAAAAGGAAAGCATGTTCACCCTGGCACGAGGTGTCTCCCAAAGGGGACAGGGTGTTAGAGGGGAGGGGAGCAGAGCTGCAGCCAGGAGGAGGTAATGATGTGGAAGGGGCCTAAGCTGCTGGTGCTGGGGCACTCTGAAAAGCCTCTGGCTGGATGAGAAAAACAGCCGTAGCCCATGGAGAGGTCAGAAACCATCAAGCATCTCCATTTTCCTCTCTCTTGCCTTTTCAATAAGGAAACTTCAGAGGTCCCAGCAGTCCCCACAAACCATCTCCTCTCTTTGCTCAGATTTGCTGCTCTGCTACTCCTCTGCCTCCTCCAGGCTGGAGAGCCCAGGGATGCTGGCAGGTGCAGAGCCCATCTTGGGAGACGACCCGCAGCCCTCCTGGGCTCTCCTTCAGCTGCTGAGGCCTCCTCCGTCCCCTTCCTGCCCTCCTCCGCCTCTGCATCCCCCACGTGGGTCTGCACCTGCTGGCTCCCATCCCACAGGCCCCAGGGGCATTTCACATCAACATCTCCCATACTGGGAGACATCCTCAAACTGGGAAGCAGCAGAAGGAAGCAGGGAGAGCGAGGCACGCACTGAGTCAGGGCTCGGCACAGGCTGCAGCAGCACCATACCAGCCAAGGAAGTGCCCAGCAGTCGGCCTCCTTCCTGCAGCTTCAGGACCCATTGACTAAAGCTGTAAGTGACTCAGCTTCGACAGATATTTTTGTATTTTTTCCAGCGTGGATTACAATTCAAAGCAAGCCACACGCAAACTGCTCCCTCAGGGTCCCTTCCCCTCTTTGTGCATCAGGGCTCGATGGCCCCCGCCTCCACCCTGCCCTCTTCCTCTGCCGCCTTGGCGGTGCAGTTGTTTCTGCTTCGAGTTCACATGCGCGCCCATCCCCAACCCCCTCCCTTAGCCATATGCATTTTGACGTGAAACTAATGAGGTATTACGCTGGTGGCAAGCGGTGCCTGTACTTTAAAATGCAGGCACTGTCGTTATTCACAGCCAGCAGAACTTTTCTACTGCCACCCTACAATTAAGCAGTTCTGTTTTTTTAAACAAATGGAAATGCATCCTGAAAAAGTACAGGCTCCCTGTGGAGGCTGGGTGTAAAAATCTATGCTACTGCATCCATGTCATTAAGATTGACTTTCACCACTCAGAACTAGAAGAAACAGCATCACAGACCTAATGCAATCAGCAAACTGCCAGATACTACGGCATTACTACTGGTAAAAGCAAAGGAAAGCAAAGCAAAGCAAGCCGCTCTCTTTTTGAATAAGAAACATCACCATGAAATAGCTTAATTTGCTTAAGGGTAAAGGAAGCTAAACCTTATCAGGAAATAAGCATCTGTACCAGCTTGCATCACCATCAGTTTGGCCCTAAATGTTCAACAAGGAAGTGCTTTGTTACAGCTGTAAAACACCTCTAGGATTCTACACCTATACTTTAAATCACCGTAACAGTCAGATACATAGATCAAAGAAATATAAAACCATTAACACGAATTGCTACTGGCAAAACAAGGCAGATCAGAGAAATTATGAGTCATCTTTACTGATCCTATACGATTTCTCTCTGCCTTCACCCTATCACAGCCCGAAAGTTTACATTTGCAAAAGTCTTCATTTTATCAGAGAATTATTCATATGAATACATGCAGAAATAGCATTGGGGTAAAAACTGTTACCAGTAAATTCTGGAAATAAAGAAAACAGCAGATAGGAAGATAAGGTGTCAGGAGAGCGGAGAGCTATTTAATTGACATGCCTTTGCAGGCAAGAAGGATAGGACAACAGTGCTGTCCTGAGAAACAAGAAATGCTGGAAATAACCCCAAAAGAGAACTAAGGCCTTGGAAAGAGCTGTGAAAATGTAAACAAGAAAAGTGCACTGTGTTACCTATACAATCACCGTGTGACTCAGGGGAATGGCCAACTCTCTTCCTCATAGTTTTTAAAATGACATGCATGTGCATTTACAGTCTGTTAAGTTTAGGGATACTAGATAAATATGTACGTAATATACACAAGCATCATCTATTAACATCTAGATAATGAAAAAATTCAGGTTGCCCCATAGATTCTGGCCAAAAAAGAAATGACATAGCAGAGGAAAGCTTTCGCTAGGTGTTGCAGCAGTGATTCCACGTTGTAGCAGGCAGCAAGCACTGCTCTAATTCTTTCACCAGTGTGGGATCCTGACTAATTGCCTGACACCGACATAAATTATCCCTTGTGACAAGAAGGCCAGACACACTTGGTCAGCTGACATCCCATACCCTGCTTCCCTCTGCACTAACCACTCTTAACGAAACCAAGCCACAGTCTCACACTGGAAAATGTCCCTCCTACCCTTCTCTTTTCCCTCTTCCTTCCTACATAAACTGATGACTGAGGTGGAAAATCGTCTTACGAAACACATCTTAATCAAGCTCCCCAACAATACGTTAGCAAGAGGCTCAAGAAGATGATTATTTTTCAAATGGAATATCCTGTATGCACCAGGTGTACAATGCCAAGATGACCACAAGTTCCCAAACGTTGCAAGAGATGTACTAACAAGGGCTAGAGAGAAAAGGACATCCCCATCAGCTGAACAAAATCTGAACCGTGTCATCAGAAGCATGTATACAGCAGTGGGAAACTATATCAAAGCAGAAGCAGGATAATAATAATCAGGTCTTGCAACAAAAAGATGTAAACAAGCATTGAATAAATGCAGAGAAACAGCTAAGGTTTCAGAGGTACATTCTCAAAGACCATAAGCTCATACTGGCACGTCTGCACTTCAGAAGTGCAGGAGGCAAGGGAGGAACAGGTTTGCATTACCCCATAAGGCAGCACACAGTATCTCAGAATTGAATCTCTTCTTGTATTTGCGAATCTCTGGGGTATCACTCTGTGGCCGTGTATTCGTGGGATTCACATTGACAACTGATCCTTTCCGTGTAGGGTCTTGCCTTATTGCCTCTGATCTCATTGCTTCACTAGAAAATCCTACTGGAAAAAAAGAAAAGTAAAGTGCATGTAATAACCCTTAAGTGCTAAATTCTGGCCGTATTTTCTTTACACCAAACAACCCAAATCAGTAACTGAGAATATTGAGCAAGTCTTTCTTTTTGTAAGAAATGTAAATGGAAAAAGAAATAAACTATGCAATCCGTTGCAAATCAAATAAAAAGCATGATGGTAACATTCGTAAGTACTTTAAAGAGCCACTGAAGTCACTGAACCCTTTTTCAATTGTCGTCTTCAGCTACTTTACTTACCCACAGAAGTCACAGTTGTCCCGCTAGATGGAGAAATCTGTAGTAATCTGGGGTCTATAAAAGGTGTAAAGGAGGAGGAAGATTTGTGTTTCTGGAGTGTGTTACTAGCGGACTGAGTCTGCAATGTAAATTTCAACTTTATTAATATTAATGACAATAAAAAGCATGGATAACAACAACCAACATTTTCAAGTCACTACAGAATTATGCTACAGAGCCTCCCCAAGCTTTTATACTTGCTTTATAGATACACAACACACTGCAGGCACCACACCTGAACTACATACATATGCACACTGCACACGCTACAGCAAAATGTAATTAGCTAATTGTCATCCCTGTCACCTCAGCTGCTAGCGAAGATTTTTAGGACTGGCCACTACAATCAGGCATAAAGTGAGGGAATGTCTCTTTTTTTTAAAAATCTGCTTAAATGGATGTATACTATCTTATCTGCAAGCTGTCCACTGCCTACAACTTTTGAGTTTATGAAGCATCTCCTAAAGTGAGCTAGTTTAATGAATTATAAAGTTTGATCTCTTGGCTTGTGCAACAAAATCAGAACCATCTGGGATCAAGCGTTCATTTCTACAATGGATTATGTTTCAATGTCCACTACTGTTCGTTCTCCCTATTTTGTTTAACCTGAGCCTCTTGCCAGAAAGCTGCAGCAGGTTCTTCCACCTTTATTTGACAAAGCAACATATTAAACCTGTATCGAACAAAGGGGCTCATTAGTGTGGAAGGTGTAGCAAACAGTGATATGAAGCTATGAATATGTGGTGGATAAAATCACTAGTGCTTGCTGAGTTACGTGGTCGAAACATGAAAAAACATAAAGAAAGGAAGACGACAAGTGAAACAATGAACTGTTAAAAGTGGAAATGGAACGACTTAAAAACCCTTGCCAGTTTAGTATTATAGTGACAACATTGCATTCTGAAGCAGAATGGGACAAGTGAAAAAAAAAAAAAAAAGTATATATATAAAGGGCGTGCATGTGGGTAAGTTATACCAAGCAGTACTGGGTTTTTGCTCAGCTTTATGCAAACATAGTTAGAGACGCTTCTTTATTATCAACTAATCTTCAACCTCTGATCTTTCTAAGCCTCTACTCTCTGCAGAAAAAATAGCAATGGGTCTTAGGAGTGTATCACTCTCCTGCACAGCTCAATACCGAAAGCCTCCTTCGCCACCAGCCACTGCCACAGCCTCCACTTCCCAAGCTGAGTTAACTGAACCCTGCTTATTTATTGCTTAGATCAAAGTAACGAGCAAGCATATCTCTGGATCAATCAACTGATCTCTATAGCCTACAAGAGTGTGCTTTTAGAAAGATCAAAGACCAATGAAGCATAGCTGAAAATTAAGTATTATGCTAACCAAATTTCCAGGAGGAAACCCTCCCACCCACCCTCCTGCTACGTGGTTCAGAAGCATTTTTGATCCTGTGGTATACACGTGTATTGCCATCAGCCTACCCAGCTCACCGCACCCTC